>NC_090320.1:226734942-226987927 GCF_040869045.1 Eurosta solidaginis
CGACATGAAATTAGAGGGAGGAGAAAACATAGACAATGTGTAGACATTAAATTAAAATCGTAATTTATTTGCATGCGAAGGAGTTAAAGTGAATGCGTGAAATGAGGATGTATTGGTGGAGAAACGAGTGCTATGAAATGGGCTGCTCTCAAAAAGATAAAATACTTTGAGTTCTTAGAGGACGGAAATATTTAAGGCTAAAGAAAGGTAAACTTCCGGCTACAAGAAAGATCAATATAGTCACGAGTCTTTATCGCTACAAGAACAAGTGGAAAATCCACTCCAGTAAAGATAGCTGTCACATATGAATTAAGCGGTGGAACAAAAGAACTAAGAGCCTATCAAAAAACCCAGTTTTTACTTTACACATAAAACTTAGGCCTGCTGTCCTTATTTGGAAATCATGTACTATATAAATCAGGCGGAAACGAGGCCATGGAAACGTTGGAGAAATAAGTAAGTGGCTTCTTTGTGGTCGTCGGCTCAATCAGATACACTTGCCACATACATTGACAAACCACTGGACAAGAAATAGCTTGATTTTAAGAAACTTTCAGCTAAGATGCTACCGAAGGCCTATGCCCTAGGTCTCTTGTAAGGTTTTAAGCTCTTCAAAAATTGTTCAGGTGAGGCGGCCGCTATGGTGTGATGTTAGCGTGTTCCGCCTATCACACCGAAGAGCCTGGGTTCAAGTCTCAGCAAAGAAATTTAAAAGAGGTTTTTCAATTGGAAACAAGTTTTTGTTAGCGGTGTTGCTCCCCGGCAGTGAATCGGCAAGCACTTCGAGTGTATTTCTGCCATGAAAAGCTTTTCAGTGAAAATTTATCTGCCTCGCATATGCCATTCGGAGTCGGCATAAAACATGAAAGCCGGTCTCGCCAAATTTTTAAGAAAAATTAAAAAAAAGAAGCACGTCGCAAGTTGGAAGAGAAGCCGGTCCAAAATTTTCTCTCGAGGTTATCGTTCCTCGATTTAATTTAATTGTATGTGTACTCAGAGCAATTTCAATATATGTGTGTATTCCTGGAGGAACCGTTTTGATAATCTATGTTCATAGATTGGCTTAGATAAAGCCTGGTTATTGGCTGAAAGTGATTGTCCCATTGTGGTGCTTCAAACCCCTTCGTGGAGTCAAAAAATATAGACGTTGCCCGAATTTTGAGCTCGAACATCTCCAAAGAACATGGAAAATGGTTATCGAGGAAGAGCTATCCAATTTCTACCTAATTCCGGACAATGAGAAAGCCGATGATGCACAGATTGTTTATCCTCCGTAGGACTGCAGCTTTTATAGCTCCTATTTATTTGGCGCTAAAAGTGTGTTTGCGTGCCTTTTTACATTGGTCTTGATGTCATATACGCTAACCAGAGAAAGTTCGTTTTGATTATAGTATTTGTCTTCACATGGACCTTAAAAGATACCATAGGAATACCCACCGAATAATTTCTTGGTAGGCGCTTGTAACTCCAAACTGACTTTGAGGCTTGCGCCTTGACCGCTGCTTTCCAGAATTAAGCTCTCCAAAGTTTGAAGTAATGCCGAATATTTACCTCTATCTCCCACTGGCCTCCTATAACGGTTTTAACACTAGTGAGATCAGAGAACTGCAGCTTCCTGGTTCTTCAAACCATGTTCATCAATACCCTTGACAGACATATTTGTTGTGCCGTATTGCCGATTTATGCAACCAACAACGCTGGCTCTATGGCACTGAACATAAGACTTTGAATACCATGCTTGCGACAACATGCACGACCAAGACTTGATAGCATAAGATCAAAGTACACGCATCCGCTTCTGACCCCAGGTAACAGATTAAGCGAGAAGATAACAAATATATGAAAGAATTGACTTTATAAACATCCGAATTTTTCCCATACAATAGACAAGGCTCCTGCGAGGGAGGTATGGGAGTTGTCTCGCATTCATCATTCATCATGCATTGTTTTTCGACCCACACATGAGACAACATCTTAGAGCAATATAGTATAACTTTACGGCCAGTAGGTAAGAAACTTGCAATCATAAGCATTAACATTCCCCGGTCTCTTATTTTCGAAGTGAATACGACACCTGTATTTTGCGATAACGCTTTGTCCCATGATGACGGAAACGCTCCCACATAGTCTTAGGAAATTATCATACTTCGCTCAAGATTTCCTTAGCCAGCTCTGTTCCAATAAACTTCGTTGACTTGGATGCAATGTATCTGGATTCCTTTCCATGAGTTTCAAAGAATGTAACGGCCAATTAGATTTTTTCTGAATGCATAGTCTTTATAACCTTAAAGCGAACATTCAGTGACTACATTTGGAGGGTTAGGAAAAGTGTGTTAGTTTTTTCAGCTGGAGCTACATTTTATACGCTCGCGGATAAGATCGACTAGCCAGGAAAACAAACCAGTACCCGTTTCCCTCCGCTGATGAGATTTTTAGGATACTTGAAGAGATGCCGCAGCATCTGCGGAAAACGCAACAGCTTTAGCGGGATATCAGCCAGACCTGTACTTCATATAGAGCTTAGAAACCATGCACCGAAAGTGTACCAGCCTGCTCCCAGTGAAGGCGGCACTAAGATAACACATTTTGTTTCGTTGATAACTGGAAGAGTAAAACTTTTTTGTTTTTCACCACGCCTTATGAAATTTGTTCTCGGTATGTTGGCGATGTGCCATCTTCAATGTAATTTTTCCATCTGATCTACTCTTGGTGCATTGCAAAGGGATATATGTTGGTATTTAAGTACAGTTCCTACCAATTCAGACTGAGCAGAAGTCGAAGATAGGAACAGAAAATTTAAGAAGAAAAGAACACAGCGGAATGGACAGTAACATATTTGTGGGAAAAATAATTAAAATTAAAACATTTCAATGCTACAACAAAATATAAATATCTACAGATGCGAGCACGAAAATAGCAGTGCATTTTAACCAAATTTCGCAGGGATATTTTTAATTATACTCAGTTGAGCAGAGCTCACAGAGTATATTAAGTTTGATTGGATAACGGTTTGTTGTACATATATAAAGGAATCGAGATAGATATAGACTTCCATATATCAAAATAATCAGGATTGAAAAAAAATTTGATTGAGCCATGTCCGTCCGTCCGTCCGTCCGTTAACACGATAACTTGAGTAAATTTTGAGGTATCTTGATGAAATTTGGTATGTAGATTCCTGAGCACTCATCCCAAATCGCTATTTAAAATGAACGATATCGGACTATAACCACGCCCCACTTTTTCGATATCTAAAAATTTCGAAAAACCGAAAAAGTGCGATAATTCATTACAAAAGACAGATAAAGCGACGAAACTTGGTAGATGGGTTGAACTTATGACGCATAATAGAAAATTAGTAAAATTTTTGACAATGGGCGTGGCACCGCCCACTTTTAAAAGAAGGTAATTTAGAAGTTTTGCAAGCTGTAATTTGGCAGTCGTTGAAAATATCATGATGAACTTTGGCAGGAACGTTACTGCTATCACTATATGCACGCTTAATAAAAATTAGCAAAATCGGAGAAGGACCATGCCTACTTTTAAAAAAAATTTTTTTTTAAAGTAAAATTTTAACAAAAAATTAAATATCTTTACAGTATATAAGTAAATTATGTCAACATTCAACTCCAGTAATGATATGGTGCAACAAAATACAAAAATAAAAGAAAATTTCAAAACGGGCGTGGCTCCGCCCTTTTTCATTTAATTTGTCTAGGATACTTTTAACACCATAATTCGAACAAAAAATTAACCAATCCTTTTGAAATTTGGTAGGGGCATAGATTTTATGACGTTAACTGTTTTCTGTGAAAATGGGCGAAATCCGCTGATGCCACGCCCAGTTTTTATACACAGTCGTCCGTCTGTTCTTCCGCATGGGCGTTAACACGATAACTTGAGCAAAAAATCGGCATATCTTTAATGAAGTTAGTTCACGTGCTTACTTGAACTCACTTTATCTGGGTACGAAAAATTAACGAAATCCGACTATGACCACGCCCACTTTTTCTATATCGAAAATTACGAAAAATTAAAAAAATGCCATAATTCTATACCAAATACGAAAAAGGGATGAAACATGGTAAGGTAATTGGATTGTTTTATTGAGGCGAAATATAACTTTAGAAAAAACTTTATAAAATGGTTGTGACACCTACCATATTAAGTAGAAGAAAATGAAAAAAGTTCTGCAGGGCGAAATAACAAACCCTTAAAATCTTGGCAGGTATTACATATATAAATAAGTTAGCGGTATCCAACAGATGATGTTCTGGGTCACCCTGGTCCACTTTTTGGTCGATATCTGGAAAATGCCTTCACATATACAACTACCACCACTCCCTTTTAAAACTCTCATTAATACCTTTAATTTGATACCCGTATCGTACAAACTTATTCTAGAGTCACCCCTGGTCCACTTTTATGGCGATATCTCGAAAAGGCGTCCACCTATAGAACTAATTCCCACGCCCTTTTAAAATAACCATTAACACCTTTAATTTGATACCCATATCGTACAAACATATTCTAAAGTCACCCCTGGTCCACCTTTATGGCGATATATCGAAAAGGCGAACACCTATAGAACGAACGCCCACTCCCTTTTAAAAATACTCATTAACACCTTTCATTTGATACACATATCGTACAAACAAAGTCTAGAGTCACCCCTGGTCCAACTTTATTGAGATACCTCGAAAAGTCGTACACCTATAGAACTAAAGCTCACTCCCTTTTAAAATACTCATTAACACCTTTCTTTTGATACCCATATTGTACAAACAAATTCTCGGGTCACCCCTGGTCCACCTTTATGGCGATATCTCGAAACGGCGTCCACCTATGGAACTAAGGATTACTCCCTTTTAAAATACTTATTGACACCTTTCTTTTGATACCCATATTGTACAAACAAATTCTCGGGTCACCCCTGGTCCACTTTTATGGCGATATCTCGAAACGGCGTCCACCTATGGAACTAAGGATTACTCCCTTTTAAAATACTCATTAACACCTTTCATTTGATACCCATATCGTACAAACGCATTCTAGAGTCACCCCTGGTCCACCTTTATGGCGATATCTCGAAAAGGCGACCACCTATACAACAACCATCACTCCCTTTTAAAGCCGTCATTAATACCTTTAATTTGATACCCATATCGTACAAACACATTCTAGAGTCACCCCTGGTCCACCTTTGTGGCGATATTTCGAAACGGCATCCATCTATAGAACTAAGGCCCACTCCCTTTTAAAATACTCATTAACACCATTCGTTTGATGCCCATATTGAACAAACAAATTCTAGGGTCACCCCTGGTCCACTTTTATGGCGATATCTCGAAACGGCGTCCACCTATGGATCTAAGGATTAATCCCTTTTAAAATACTCATTAACACCTTTCATTTGATACCCATATCGTACAAACGCATTCTAGAGTCACCCCTGGTCCACCTTTATGGCGATATCTCGAAAAGGCGACCACCTATACAACAACCATCACTCCCTTTTAAAGCCGTCATTAATACCTTTAATTTGATACCCATATCGTACAAACACTTTCTAGAGTCACCCCTGGTCCACCTTTGTGGCGATATTTCGAAACGGCATCCATCTATAGAACTAAGGCCCACTCCCTTTTAAAATACTCATTAACACCATTCGTTTGATGCCCATATTGAACAAACAAATTCTAGGGTCACCCCTGGTCCACTTTTATGGCGATATCTCGAAACGGCGTCCACCTATGGAACTAAGGATTACTCCCTTTTAAAATACTCATTAACACCTTTCATTTGATACCCATATCGTACAAACGCATTCTAGAGTCACCCCTGGTCCACCTTTATGGCGATATCTCGAAAAGGCGACCACCTATACAACAACCATCACTCCCTTTTAAAGCCGTCATTAATACCTTTAATTTGATACCCATATCGTACAAACACATTCTAGAGTCACCCCTGGTCCACCTTTGTGGCGATATTTCGAAACGGCATCCATCTATAGAACTAAGGCCCACTCCCTTTTAAAATACTCATTAACACCACTCGTTTGATGCCCATATTGAACAAACAAATTCTAGGGTCACCCCTGGTCCACCTTTTTGGCGATATCTCGAAACGGCGTCCACCTATGGAACTAAGGATTACTCCCTTTTAAAATACTCATTAACACCTTTCATTTGATACCCATATCGTACAAACGCATTCTAGAGTCACCCCTGGTCCACCTTTGTGGCGATATTTCGAAACGGCATCCATCTATAGAACTAAGGCCCACTCCCTTTTAAAATACTCATTAACACCACTCGTTTGATGCCCATATTGAACAAACAAATTCTAGGGTCACCCCCGGTCCACCTTTTTGGCGATATCTCGAAACGGCGTCCTCCTATGGAACTAAGGATTACTCCCTTTTAAAATACTCATTAACACCTTTCATTTGATACCCATATCGTACAAACGCATTCTAGAGTCACCCCTGGTCCACCTTTATGGCGATATCTCGAAAAGGCGACCACCTATACAACAACCATCACTCCCTTTTAAAACCGTCATTAGCACCTTTAGTTTGATACCCATATCGTACAAACACATTTTAGAGTCACCCCTGGTCCACCTTTGTGGCGATATTTCGAAACGGCATCCACCTATAGAACTAAGACCCACTCCCTTTTAAAATACTCATTAACACCATTCGTTTGATGCCCATATTGAACAAACAAATTCTATGGTCACCCCTGGTCCACCTTTGTGGCGATATCTCGAAACGGCGTCCACCTATGGAACTAAGGATTACTCCCTTTTAAAATACTCATTAACACCTTTCATTTGATACCCATATCGTACAAACACATTCTAGAGTCACCCCTGGTCCACCTTTGTGGCGATATCTCGAAACGGCTTCCACCTATGGAACTAAGGATTACTCCCTTTTAAAATACTCATTAACACCTTTCATTTGATACCCATATCGTACAAACACATTCTAGAGTCACCCCTGGTCCACCTTTGTGGCAATATCTCGAAACGGCGTCCACCTATGGAACTAAGGATTACTCCCTTTTAAAATACTCATTAACACCTTTCATTTGATACCCATATCGTACAAACACATTCTAGAGTCACCCCTGGTCCACCTTTGTGGCGATAGCTCGAAACGGCTTCCACCTATAGAACTAAGGATTACTCCCTTTTAAAATACTCATTAACACCTTTCATTTGATACCCATATCGTACAAACGCATTCTAGAGTCAACCCTGATCCACCTTTATGGCTATATCCCTAAATGGCGTCCACCTATAGAACTATGGCCCACTCCCTCATAAAATACTCTTTAATGACTTTCATTTGATACACATGTCATACAAAAATATTCCAGGGTTACCCTAGGTTCTTTTTACAACATGGTGATTTTCCCTTACTTTGTCTCCACAGCTCTCAACTGAGTATGTAATGTTCGGTTACACCCGAACTTAACCTTCCTTACTTGTTTTTAATTTCGATAGTTAAAAAAAAAAAACTTTCGTGAAATTTTTTAATGAAACTATTCAAGCCAACCTCAAAAACGTTTTCGCAAAAATTAGAAAACTCGAGAAAATTTTTTTATATGCAAGAAAATATCAAATAAACTCTAAATAAGAAACTGGAAGTTTTCCTCAAAATTTCCTAAATTTTCGATTTTTTTTTCGAATTTTAGGTTGAGTTGAACTGGACGGTCAATAAAGACCTGAATGTGTCTATAGTGTTACCAAAATTGATTTGACGACCTGGCGGAGGAATCCCAATCAGGTGCCAGGACTTATGTTATAAAATAGCTCTGTCCTTTTGCCAAATACTCTTTATAGGATTTAGCTTGATTGCTGCCTCGAGATCTGGCAAATATGCCGCCGCTAGTAGCAGGAGCCTTGATCTGTCGTGCGCAGGACACGTACACAGAAAAAGCTCAACAGTTTGATACTGCAGCTCGCAATTCCTACACCTGCTGTTACTGACGTGTCCTAACATATAAGCATGTGATGCCCAGAGGGCAGTGTTTAGTTAGTATGCCCATCGTAAGCCCTAAATGTTCTCTCTTCAGAGATATGAGCCACTTTGTGAGTCTAATATCGTAAGCCTTGCACATGATCTTAGAAATTTTGCAGCGCCGCGCCTTTTCCCACTCCTTTCCAGATTGATGGGTCATATGCAACTCCTGTCCCTTTTTCATTTCACCTGAAACGTCACCTGTATATGCCGTAAGTTTTGACTGGTGCTCCGCCGAATCAACTTCGCAATTGGTTATATAACCAGCATCCAAAGCATTGGTGATGGAACCTCAGTTTGCGGCGTTGCTCTATTTAGAAATTTTGTTGCCTCGCATAGAACCCATTGCGATGTGATCATTCCGCAGCTGAACATGCATAGCAGGGAATATCCCATCTAGACCCGGCGATTTGAACTTGGCAAACGTTTTTATTACCAATCCAATTTTGCTATTTGTCACCAATCCTGGTACCTCTCGCTCCGTAATGGGACGTAGTTGCATACCTCTTCCGTATAATCTCCTGATGGGAAGCGTGTTTTAAGTAGTGTTTCAAGGGACCTTTCACTACTCTGTGACCGTTCTCCGTCGTCCTAACGGATCCGCTCTAATCCTGCTTTTCGTCTTTGCGTAATAAACGCAGAATAAGCGAGCGCAAAGTCCAGAAGCCTTTCCTCCAGATGAGAGTCATTGCTCCTCTATAAGCGCCACATCAAATGAACCATCTTCAAGAGTCAGAAGAAGCTCGCTTGATGCTAATTAACTGTGTTGGAGGTTTATTTGTGGGACTCGCAACGCCATTGAGCTGTTTTCTCTCTCCAGTTTATCCGCCACTGCACTACCGCAATGGATTTGTTTTCGAAGTTTTCAGAGTCTGGAGGTCCGTTTCAACTCCCCTGCTGGAAGCGTCTTTCCAACACCAATTTTTTCAAAGAAGTCTTTAAGAATGTTTGCATATTTTGGTTAAAAAATTTATGGAAGTTTTTTCTTAAGTTAAGGAAATGGTAAAAAGGAATATATTTAACAAAATTTGATCGAAATTGACAATGCTATTTTCGTGTTCGCAACTGTATATATGCACATTCCCACTAAATAAGAAAAATTATCAGTTACTTACTTTCCGCATTTGCATACTGCCCACAATGCTCATGATTTGTACGTAGACACAACTTTACACGCATCGTCGGCCCCTGCGCCGTCTCTGCCAATGCCAATGTTACGTCCTCAGCATGTCCCAATGTACGACCGCTAGCGCTATAGTGTGTCGTTTGTGGAATGTGATTGATTACGGACTCTTTGAATGTGGCTTCTGTGCCGGATGGTAATAATGTGACCGTGTCCACAATCTCCCATGTGGCCACTGGTGATGCGCGATTAACCAACGATTCGACAACTGCAATTAATGACAAACATGTCGCCGCCACATTTATACCCAAAATATGTGAATCCGGATCGTAAGTGACATGAAGTGGTGGCGGAATTTTACTTACTTTTGTAGTAGCCAAAGCTTCATTCGAATAACCAGAACTACCTTTCGAATTAAGTGCATATACTTTGAACATATAACTTTGATATTGATCCAATGGCATCACTTTACATGGATTATCACGATAGCAATCGAATTCTAACAAGTCGGCTGATGTAAGAGCAGTACTACTACTGCCACTGCTCACACTATTACTCACAATTCCTGTGGTGTAGGTGTGTGTAGCACAATCGGATAAAGTTTGCTCACGTGGCGTTGCCACACGTCGATAAGTAACTAGAAATTTTGTACTAAGCATGCCACCATTGAAACCAGGTATCCAGCTGAGTATGACATAATTATGTGATATTTCCATTACTTTCAAAGCAGTCGGTCGCTCTGGTGCGCCTTTCGGTTGTAATCTGATCTGTGTGCGTATTGTATCGAGTGGATTGACAGCACGGCATGTATAGTCGCCATAGTCCATGTGGGAGATGTGATTTATACGTAGGATTGAAGTGTAGATATCATTATTGTCTACGCGTGTAGCAATCTCATAATGGCCATCAGAGGACATGGTCAAAGGTGATGGATTATTAGCGAATTTCCATTGAAATTCTGGTTTTGGATAGGCTTGCACCTTACATAGCACTTCCGCCGACTCACGTAAATCATAAGCTACTTTATTGTATTGATGCAACACTATAGGTTCGTGCTCGATACGTAAATGCATGCTCGAGTTGGCTGAGTTAACCGCATTTTCATACAAGCATATGTAGAGTCCACGATCACCAGGTACTAACTGATTACCATTTGGACGCCCTTTGCCACGAAACTTTAAAATACTTTGTACAGTCACCACACCACCTGCCCCCTCACTGGGTGTTGTACGTATATCGTACATTTTTCGTCCAGCCGCTAATATTTCTGTGCCATCTTTAATCCAACGTATAATGGGCGTAGGTTTCCCTTTAGCGCTACAAGTCACAGCATAATCTACATCACCCACACGTCTTGTCATATGTTGTTGTAATTTAGCTAGAAATTGTGGTGGTTGATGTACTTCGAGTATTGTGGTGGCCATCTTACCAATACCCAACTCATTCACCGCATGACAATGATATTTTCCCTCGCTTCCTAAATGCGCTTTTGGTATAGAATATTGTGGTCCTTGCGCTAGTATCTTCTGCGTATTACTAAATTCTCCGTCTACATCCCGAAACCAACGATATTGTGGCACAGGCCAACCAGGTGGACTGGCCGAGCAACTGAGCGTTACGCCATTGCCGACATGCACAATTGGCTTGTTCGGTGTTATGTATGCTTGGCCTGGACGATGTCTCACTAGCAGCGCTACCGTTGAATTTCCCACACCTTCTACACGTTTTGAGTTGAATGGGTTCATGAGATTAACAGCCCGGCAAATGTAGTTACCAGCATGTTCTGCGCGCACGGAGACTAGCGTCAGCAGTTCACCGGTGAAACGAAAATCTGCCGCTCCTTCTTTTAACCATTCGATTGTGATCGGTGGTGGATTTGATGTAACATTACAGCGCACCAACACTGTCTCACCTTCTTCGGCTTCGTGCGTTTTTGATTCGATTACAACTACCGGTGGGAAGAGTACATCTAATAATATATCCTTTTCACCAGATTTACCCAATCCGTTATCGGCAGTGCACGTATATTTGCCTGCATGATGTCGTCCCACTCGATAAATGGTATGCGTGGGCGTAGCGCTAACGTATTGTCCCTTGCGTGACCATCGCACGTTGGAAACTTTCGGTTTCGCGTCCACATTGCACTCGAGCTTGGCCATATGATCACGTTCGATGCGCAGCGGGTTCTGTGGTCCAACCTCGACGCGCGGGTAAACTGTAAAGAAATAAGAGGAAATTAAGTGGGTGAGTGATATGTGTTAACATTTAAATTGATAGTTAGCATCACCCTATTTCAGCGCTGCAGTGACATAAATTCAACGGCCATAACGTCAATTGACCTTATGACCATTTTCAAATGTCACTTTACTGAGCTTAAATATGGCAAAAATAATGAAATATAACTGTTATTCATTAGTTGTTAATAATTTAACACGTGTAGATGCGGATCAAAATAATTGCCCTTACAGCCGCCTGAGAAAAAAGGACTTTGACTTTGCAACCATTTTAGATAGGCAGGATGGCCACAATCTCCATATTGTTGTCATTGTATGCGTTTGGAATTTGATTTTGTTACCACTTCATATGTTTCAATTGACTTTGTGGCTCTTTGCAGGTGTCATAAGGCCAACTGACGTTATGTCCGTTGACTTTACGTAACCATCCTTCGCTCTTTGTTAACGTTTCAACAAGTGTAGGTGGAAAAAAAAACAAACACGCCTTATGCCCATTAAATATGAGTTGACTTTTTAACCATTTAAGAAAAGCGGAATGGTTATAATAGCCGTTTTGCGCGTGAAAAAACGCCCATCCTCGCTTAGATAATGCTTAGGAGACCCATCTAGCGGCTGTGGTTAAACAACTAGCTACAGCACAGGGTGTACCGAGACACACAACCCTCTGTTGTACTTCTGTGTATAACATAAAGCTGAATCAGTTGTGTTAATAGTGGACGTGCATAGAATACATAAAACTAGTGCAGAGGGTGCAACATAGACACAAATTTCAGTTACATCTGAGTATAAGGCGTATTGAAATTAAGTAGTACTAATTTTATACGTAGCAATTTCAGAGGTGTATTTAAAGTTTGTCGCTTAGCAGTCCATATAAAGTTTAAGCGTAAACGTATATAGATGAGAAAAAAAAACACAGCTATTATAAATACCATGAATATTTCTGCCATTTAAAATTCGACGCATTGACCAATTGGGAAATTGTTGTCCATTGTGAGTGCCCTAAGCAAGTGCCGCGTAGCGCTACATTCGTCCAACTAGATTGCTACCTAGTGGTTATCAACGAACCATTTGCCTGATGAACTTCAGTACGTGTGAAAGATCTACTTTCCTAGCCTCTGCCAGACTGTCAGAAAACATGCGCCGGGAAATCTTGCTTGCAGTCCTAAAAATCAGCACAGTAGTGATTAATCCTTGTTCTCCTCATCCTGAAAGCTTCTGCAGACGGAGCTTGTTGGTGTGCGCCATCGTCAGAGCATTATTGCAATACCGCATGGTGATGAGATCCGTAAGTATTCTCATTGTAGGTTTGTTTAGCTTGTGAAAAAAAGTAGTTCCTTTCGTATTCAAACATGGTCATAAGCACTTTGAAACCTCATAATCATACCGTGTTTGGGCGAGATTATGAGGGAGACATTAAGTTGCCTTATATACGCCAGCGAGTCTCGACACCTACGCACGATATCCGTTGTTATTACATTGGATATGTCTGAGACCGTACTATCTTTGAGCAGTCTGCCTGCTCCCTCTGTGGCATATACCTCTGTCTAGAAGACACTGCCTGAGTAGGTATTTTGGGTATATTTCCACTCTGGTTGTCTTTTCCATTTTTAAGCCGTAACTTTCGAAAATAAAAGTGGAACTTTTTACACTGCGTTGAGTAAAGCGATGCGCCGAGTGCACATTTACGACAAAAGCAAACAAACTAGAAAGGATTTAAAACTCTTGCAAAATATTCAAACAACAAAACGAATAATAACTTCACGTAAATATTTGCATATCATAAAACAATTTTGTTAGTTATGGCGTTGCTCTTTTTTTCTTAATGTCAGCAAATTCGTCAAATTATTAATATATGTGTGGTCGTTATGTATGTATGCAATTATATTTAGTTTTTTTTTTGGGTTCACCTACATATGGCTTTTTCAATAAAAACTATGGTACCCCACAGACCAATGTGACATATGTTAACATTCCCAAAACAAGTTGTGCCCTAACGGCAAGATTATTGCATAAAATTGCAGTAATAAATTTGAATGTTGATTTTTCACCCAGCTTGTGATGGATAAGTGAATATAAACTTGCATGCACTCATACTTAATTTGCAGAGTATTGAAAATTAACTTCAGCACCTCCCCCACATTACCATACGCATACAGACTTAAATACATATTTGCATCGTTGCCACTTCCCAGTAAATATTTTTGTCAATTATCAGTTTGAGATACATTTGAGAATCAGTCCATTTCTCAAATTTCAAACTTTACTTTTCAAATGCATTTCAAATAACCGTTGATAGCATTCTCAAGCTAAAAGGCACATTTTCAATACGGAATTTTTCTTTATTTTCAAATTGAGAATTTTTGAATTTTCAACTTTTTCTCAAACGAGAATAAAGCGGAACGAAATGGAATCCACTGTTGTGTCACTTTCGGTAAGCAAATTTATTACTTGCCTCACTTCACTTTTAACTCGTTTAGATTTATGCATAATGAAGTACAATATCACTTAATTTTATTAAAATATGTAAAGACTTCCTTATTTTTTCACTTCAAGTTGAAGCGCAACGTTTGAGAAAAAGTTGAGAGAATATTAAACTTCAAATGATTAATAATGCTGAGTATCAAACTTAGAATTAATGTTTTCTCAAACATTTGAGAGAAAAAAGTTTTCTAGTATGTCTCAAATTATTCTCAAGTTGAAGATCGACGTTTGAGAAAAAGTCGAGGAAATATTTTGTTTCAAATGATAAATAATGTTGAATATCAAATTGAGAAATAATGTTTTCTCAAACATTTGAGAGAAAAAAAATTTGAAGTATGTCTCAAATTATTCTCAAGTTGAAGATCGACGTTTGAGAAAAGGCCGAGAAAGTATTTTGTTTCAAATGATAAATAATGTTGAATATCAAACTGAGAATCAATGTTTTTCACAAAAATTTGAGATTTTTGTTTTCAGTGTTTGTAGTACACATTCGTGTTGTAGTATACATTCGTAGCGCTGAAAACCGACTAAAATTGTATATTTGTATGTGTGAGTATCAGTTAAGGTTAATTTGACGGTCTTAACGTTAATAAACGAAACGAAATTACTTTGTTTCGTTTACTAACGTTCATTATCGTAACGAAATGATATCGGTTCGTTGGTTAAGCATGCCTGGTGCGTATATTCGTAAATGACCAACTAGCCGCAGGAACTGTAACAGGTTTATGCGGAAGCCACAAACGTAAATAGCGACACTAAATAAAGTACGTAAAGTAACTTCTTGGGGTCTCAACACTGAATCACAAAATGAATAAACATTTTTAAAATGCAAAAATTCTTTGTAATTACTACGCCGTTAACGTTTTTATTGTTTTATTTTGACTGGCGTTATTACTGGGCTCAATAACGTCTATTACACTGAAAATATATTGAATTGAGTTGTTGATCTTGGGAGAAGCTGACTGACTGTGAATTTTTTGTTGAAGAACTTCTTCTTATTCTTCTTATTTCCCTTTCGCATCTTATAGCGATAAAATAGGTTTTTGTTTTAGAAAGTTTTTGATTATGATGATACTTTATCGAATACTAGCTTTACCCGGTGTTCGAGCGGGGACAAATGTAGCCGGAATTCCTCGCGAATTCCGGAAACGGGGAACTTTGGGGAGCCGGTTCTTGAAACTCGCGATAAAAGAAAAACTTACCAGCTGTACCTAGCTGTCCAACAACAAATAGAAAAACACTCTTCTGTTAGGATGTATGAACGTTGGTGTATATATATATGCTAGCCTGTCGCACAGGCCTTTATTCAAAATTTAGGTAAATCACAAAGTAGTGATAAAATAAAAGGTATGGTAAAACACTCGTCGTTGGTAAAAGAATAAGGGAGAGTCTATAGCTGTTCACCCCTTTTATAGGCCCTAAGGAACTGATGCCATTTAACGGAACCGTTTTTCGTAGAGCAAAGTCCAAAAAAAGAAAAAGAAACGCAACGAGTGCTTGCAACGTGTTTCCGCCAGCGACCTCTCCAGGTGAGGTTTAGGGATTATAATGCAGGCTTTAACACCCGGCGTACGTTGTAACGCCCGAGATCGAATGAATGTTGCGTTATTTTTTCTGTTTTGTTTGTTGATAATTTAGTTTATTGTTCTGTAAGTTGAATTGAATTTTGTGCGCATATTTGGTGAAATTTTCGTTTAAAATACTTTATTATTGTATCTTATAGTAATGCAAGTGGGTACACAATATTTTTGGTTTTTCGTTCGGTGCAAAGCTAAACAAATGTTTTGGCGTTCCAACTCTAGAGCAAGCAACATATAGCTGGCAATGGGAAAAGCATGGACTCTCTAAATTTAATCCTGCAACAGTAAGTGATTGTCCTCGTGCTTTGTTGATTGTAATTGCAAAAGTAAGGCGTACAGGAAACTGTAAGCGCTTAAAAAAAACTGTAGGACTCATTGGGATCCGTGGAATGAGCACATCTTCACTTTCGCGTTTACCGCTGATGGTTGTTGCTCCAATTACATTCGGCATTAATTTCTTAACGCAAAGTCTGGTTCCATTGCGCAATTTTGGTGGGTCAAAATTCCGAAGAAGCATGATAGGTGAGCCAATTTTCAAAGTTAATATATGCGCAGGCATTCCAGGTGGTTCTAAAGAGTTTAGAAATTCAGTTGGATAATTCACAATTTGATCTTCATCTGTACCTGCGTCGATAGATTTATATTTCGCCACTGCACCAGGAATTTGGTTTTCAATGCCATCATTGACTTTGTTAACA
Source organism: Eurosta solidaginis (assembly GCF_040869045.1). Classification (NCBI taxonomy): domain Eukaryota; kingdom Metazoa; phylum Arthropoda; class Insecta; order Diptera; family Tephritidae; genus Eurosta; species Eurosta solidaginis. The sequence goes on from NC_090320.1 coordinate 226,751,094, forward strand.
TGATCATTTTTGGGAGCTAAGATTCCTCGTTCGCATAGCCAAAAAAAAACTTGAATTTAAAATTCTTTATTCTGAAATATGAAAAACCTTCCTCTTGGTCGAAGGAACCTATAGCGAAATTTGGTGATAATTGAAATGTGGGAAATGCGTTTCCATAAGGACACACACACAGAACTTGATTTTTATAGAAGATGTAGATAGACTGAAGCTAACAAATTTTTTTAACGGCGGCAGATTACTAAACGTCCAAAAGGAATAACAACCAAACTCAACAATGCAGTCAAAGTTTAGGTGTTAAAATATCTTAAGTTTGTACGGCAGCCATAGTTCTGCAAAATCTCATTTGTAGAGAAGATGCCACGCCCCTTTTTCCCATTTCCACATTTTACTGGACGTGTTAGGACTTAACGTCATATAGCCCCTTACCAATTTTTATTATCCTACCGTTACTACATCCAGGGATGTGCAGTATGATATATTCCATTTCTATGGGAGGTGCCACGCCCCCTTTTTCCCAATTCCACTTTTTCTTGGTGGTGTTAGAGATTCACCTCATATAACTCCTTACTGAATTTCAATATTTTGGCATGTATACCTTCAGAGTTATGTAGTACCAAAGATTCCATTTGTATGGGAGGTGCCACGCCCCTTTTATATAGCGAAATTATTTTTAGCCTTAAACCTTCGCCCTGATCGAAAGAACCTATTCCCAAAATTTGGTGATGATTGAAGTGTGGGAAATACGTTTCCATAGCGAGCACACACACACACACACAGAATTTTATTTTTTTTTTATATATAGATTGGTGCTTTACATCACAGAAATCAGCAGCAAGAACTGGTTTCACCCCCACTATACCGGCAATGATTTTATCTGACTACATTGAGCCTTGTAGGCCTGCTGATTTCAACCCCCTCTTACGACAGGCATGACTACCGCGGGATTATCTAAGCCTCTTATGCCGCCGGAGCGTGATGAACAACATGATTGTGACAGTGACTTTTTATTTGCAGCTATTTTTTATAGATATCCTGAGTGTAAGCATTGGGGAATCGGAGGCGTATGTGCAATACTTGGAAGTGGTATGCTACATATATTGGGGGATTATTGAATGTAAGTGTAGGCGTACTGTCTTGTATTGGTATGCTGTATTCAGTCACGGTTTTTTAGAAGTGTGTTATGCAGGGGGTATCTAAGGGCTCTCAATAACGGACAATAGCTATGAGTTGCTGAGCTTTTACCTACGAGTTGTTGGTTTGTTACCAATACAAAATCGAAACGTTATCGATTATTTATCGAAAAGCTGTTGATTTTTTCCCGAAAATTAATCGATTTGTTATCGACGAGGCACAGACGAGTTTCGTGTTTTCGTAGTATAAACTAGTTCCCGATCACAAAGTTTATCGATAATTTATAGAATTGTTGAAGAGTTTTCGATTTCTTATCGACATATTATCGAAAAACTATCGATTATTCATGGAAAAGTTACTCTTAACTTATCGAAAAGTTTTAATTTTTATACGCATCATTACCAATTTTTTACCGGAATGCTATCGATTTTATTGAAAAGAAATAGATTAGGTACTGAAAAGATATCGATTTTTTATCAGCGAATATGGACGTGGTATAAAAAGTTATCGATATCTATCGAAAGACTTACTTACTTACTTAATTGGCGCTTAACCGTCTAAACGGTTATGGCCGTCCAACAAGGCGCGCCAGTCGCTCCTTCGCTCCGCCAACTGGCGCCAATTGGGCACACCAAGGGAGCTTAAATCGTTTTCCACCTGATCATTCCAACGGAGTGGGGCCGCTCTCTACCTCTGCTTCCATAGGCGGGTTCCGATAGAAACACCTTCTTGTCCGGAGCATCATCTTTCATTCGCATAACATGGCCTAGCCAGCGCAGCCGCTGCGTTTTAATTCGCTGGACTATGTGGATGCCTGCGTATAGCTTGTACAGCTCAACATTAAATCTTATTCGGTACTCGCCATCGCCAACGCATTAAGGTCCATAAATCTTTCGAAGAACTTTTCTCTCGAACACTCTCAAAGCCGCTTCATCTGCTGTTGTCATGGTCCATGCTTCTGTCCCATAACAGCAATTAGAAATAACATATATCATATTATTTTCCGTGTAGTTACATCTATCGTTGCCCAAGCAATACATTGTCCGCCGTACATGAGCAATTAGTTGTTTTGGGGTAAATAAGTTGTTAGGTTGATATGTGTTGACGTTATTTGGTGTTCGCTTCACTGCTTCCTGCACATTTTTGCTGCAACTAATGCGTATACATTTGTCTTACTTGTCACTCATACACTATACATTGTTTGCCGCTAGAGTAAAAGCCATGTATTTTTTTATTGTTGTTGTTTTTTTATTTTTATTTTTTATTTTCAAGCATTCATTCATTATGGTTTTAAATATGCAACATCCGTTGACATCGATAGTCCTCTCTTCGCTTCATTGATATGACCATCAAATGCCAATGGCGCGCACATTGAACCAAGTCGCAACGAAGTATTCCTACGGTTAACAAGCTATTTTGGCTCGCTTATGCAATATTTGCTCCATTACTTTGTATATTTTGCCTGATTTTTATGATCCGTGACGTTGGACATTTCCTGCTCAATGGCCGTGCGCAATTAGTCGCATAAGCTATGTTTGCGTATGTGTATGTGGAAGCTTGTTATTGTTGTAATTGTGAAACGCCCGTTGGCATCATTTAAATTAAATGAAATTGTACGTAAATGTTGGTCATTAGCTGTGACAAAACATATGTAGTATAGGCATAACGGTGGCAGGCAATGATATTAAAAGGATAAGCAAGTATATGGAAGGACATAGACAAAGGATTTTAAAAAATTGTTGATTACTATGCACCTTCTGTCAACGTTCGAATCATAACTCAAATATTCAGTAAGGCAAAATGGTCTTTATTTGGCCTACTTTGGGAGTAGTACATCACAATTACAATTATCGCGTACTTCACCAATGGCGTGCTTAAATCAAACTGATCCATTATTCCTCAGCTTACGCTGCTTTTATACTCTCGGATACCTCGTTCACCAATTTCTCTTAAGATCTTGGCTTTTCGCTGTTGTTGTGCATTTATTCAATAGAAGCATAGTTATGTAATGCTGCTAATATTCGCCAAAATATTTTTTTGTTTATCAATATCCAGATACACACTTATTAGATCATGCATAAATTATATATAATGAGTGTGGGCTCCATAGTCTATTTAACAAAATACCGCAATATAGCTTCTAGATGGTTGTTTGAAGCTGGCATGCAGAAATACGTCTTTTTTTTTATGAAAACTATGTAATGCATATGCACAAGGTTCGCTCACTCCTTTTTTCGATATACCCCCATGGAAAAGAAATGTTTAACTTGAAGACCACCAAAAAAAAAATGTCATATATTTGTTTGGTTTGCCAAGGCTAGCCCAGGATTCGAAACAAAAGCTTATCGAAAAAAAAAAAAAAATTAAAGCTGTGGTAAGCTGGTACACCGAAATGCGATTTAGTAAATAAACAACACGTGGTTCGTTTGCCAAGGTTGGCTCAGCCCTTATTCCATATACCAACTTTAGGAAAAAAATAAAAAATACCGGAAATGAAATTATCAATTTAAAGACTCCCACCAAAAAAAAAAAAAAAAATGCAAAATATCCGTTTTCCTTTGCCCAAGGTTAGCTCACGATAGCCCATTCAGTAAGTCCAGGTATCGAAAAAAAAAATAAAATTATGGAAAAAAACTGTCAAGCTGGCACTCAGAACGGTGCAACATTTTTCCGTTGGTCCACCTTTGAAAAAAATAAAGGTTTCGGAAAAAAATTTTGAAGTTGAAAATACTGTGAATGCGAAAGGAAAATGATTCTTATGATCAAATAATATTAAAACAAGTAAGGAAGGTTAATTTCGGGTGTAACCGAACATTACATACTCAGTTGAGAGTTATGGTGACAACATAAGGGAAAATTACCATGTAGGAAAATAAACCGAGGGTAATCCTGGAATGTGTTTGTACGATGTGGGTATCAAATGAAAGGTGTTAATGAGTATTTTAAAAGGGAGTGGGCCTTAGTTCTATAGCTGGACGACTTTTCAAAATATCGCTATAAAGGTGCACCAGGGGTGACTCTAGAATTTGTTTGTACGTAATGGGTATAAAATGAAAGGGGTTAATAGTATTTTAAAAGGGCGTGGACCTTAGTTCTATAGGTGGACGCCTTTTCGAGATATCTCCATAAAGGTGGACCAGGGGTGGCTCTAGAATTTATTTGTAAGATATGGGTATCAAATGAAAGGTGTTAATGGGTATTTTAAAATGGAGTAGGCCTTAGTTCTATAGGTGGACGCCTTTTCGAGATATCGGTATAAAGAGAGACCAGGGTTGAATGCGTTTGTACAATATGGGTATTAAAAGAAAGGTGATAATGAGTATTTTAAAAGGGAGTGGTCCTTAGTTCTATAGGTGGACCAGGGGTGAGTCTGGAATCAGCTTGTACGATATGGGTATCAAATTAAAGGAATAAAGGGTTTTAAAAGGAGTGGTGGTAGTTATATATGTGAAGGCGTTTTCCAGATATCGACCAAAATGTGGACCAGGGTGACCAAGAACATCATCTGTCGGGTACCGCTAATTTATTTATATATGTAATACCACGAACAGTATTCCTTCCAAGAATCCAAGGGCTTTTGATCTCGCCCTGCAGAACTTTTTCATTTTATTTTACTTAATATGGAAGGTGTCACACCAATTTACAAAGTTTTTTTCTAAAGTTATATTTTACGTCAATAAACCAATCGAGTTACCATGTTTCATCCCTTGTTTCGTATTTGGTATAGAATTATGGCATTTTTTTCATTTTACGTAATTTTACGCACATTTTCGTGGTCATAGTCGGATTTCGGCCATTTTTTATACCAATACAAAATGAGTTCAGATAAGTACGTGGACTGAGTTTTTTAGTAAAGATATATCGATTTTTGCTTATTACGACATCGTGTTAAAGGCCGATCGGAAGGACAGACGGTCGACTGTGTATAAAAACTGGGCGTGGCTTCAACCGATTTCGCCCTTTTTCACAGAAAATAGTTACCGTCCTAGAATCTAAGCCCCTACCAAATTTCGCAAGGATTGGTAAATTTTTGTTAGACTGTTTTGTACTTTGTTGCACCATATCATTACTGGAGTTGAATGTTGACAAAATTTACTTATATATTTTGTAAAGGTATTAAATTTTTTGTTAAAATTTGACATACAAATTTTTTTTTTAAAAGTGGGCATGTTCTTCATCCGATTTTGCTAATTTTTATTTAGCACATATATAGTAATAGTAGTAACGTTCCTGCCAAATTTCATCGTGATATCTTCAACGACCTCCAAATTACAGCTTGCAAAACTTTTAAATTACCTTCTTTTAAAAGTGGGCGGTGCCACAACCATTGTCCAAAATTTTACTAATTTTCTGTTTTGCGTCATAAGGTCAACGCACCTACCAAATTTCATCGCTTTACCCGTCTTTCATAATGAATTATGGTATTTTTACGGTTTTCCGAAATTTTCGATATCGAAAAAGTGGGCGTGGTTATAGTCCGATATAGTTCATTTTAAATAGCGATCTGAGATGAGTGCCCAGGAACCTACATATCAAATTTCATCAAGATACCTCAAAATTTACTCAAGTTATCTTGTTAACGGACGGACGGACGGACATGGCTCAATCAAATTCTTTGTGATACTGATGATTTTGATATATGGAAATCTATATCTATCTCGATTCCTTTATACAATCAACCGTTATCCAATCTAATTTAATATACTTCGTGTCCAAACACGCTGAGTATATACAAGTAAAGGTGTCTAAGTTCGGGTGTAACCGAACATTATATACTCAGCGTGAGCTTCAATTGTACATTTAATTTCAGATAAATTACTTTTCTACGTAACACGTGGCACCGCCCGTTTAACAAAAACTGGCCATTTCCTCCTTCAATAAAACTTGATAAGTGAAATATCATTGATTCAGAACTATTTTTTGCTAAGTTATAGCTTATTATTCTAGTCTACGACCCTTTTAAACTTGTTTTATATCTAAGTTGCCGTGGTCTGTAACCGATCCCGTCAACTTCTACTAGAAATATTTCCTGATAAAGGAAAAAATGTATACACAATTTCATTACGATATGTTAATTTTTCTCCAGAAACATAGAAAATTTTATACCAGGGCATAAAAGGGGCGGTTGCACACCCATTTTCAAAAAATTTAGTGTTTTCCAATTTAATGTTATAATTCAATTTAGAAAGTAAAATTCTATTTATACAAAGCCTTTTTCCGCTAAGATATAGCTTACTATTTTCGTCCACGACTCTTTTAAAATTCTTTTATTTAAAAGTGGGCGTGGTCCTTAACCGATTTCGTAAATTTTTCTTCAAAGCATTCCTTATAGTAAAGGGAATCTCTCTTTTGTTACGATAGGTTTAACGAATTTTGATTTATGATTAATAATATTTGTAAAATTGATTTTATCACAATTGGGCGGTGCCACGCCCCCATTATTTACTAAATAATCAGGTTTTTTGTGTTTTCCAAAATGTTATATATCTATATATAAAAAGTGGGCGTAGTTATCATCCGATTTCGCTCATTTTTAATACCAATCTATTCTGGGTCAAGATAAGCTAGTGTACCAAATTTGGTGAAGATATCTCAATTTTTACTCAAGTTATTGTGTTAGCGGACAGACGGACGGACGAACGGACATGGCTCAATCAAATTTGTTTTCGAAACTGATGATTTTGTTATATGGGTGTCTATATCTATCTCGATTCCTTTATACCTGTACAACAACCGTTATCCAATCAAAGTTAATATACTCTGTGTTCAAAGCACTCTGAGTATAAATAGCTAAATATTTACTTAGAAGCTTAATTCCGAGTACCAATGATACGAGTAAACTACAATGTTGCTATAGATATACATATTTACTCCAACATTCGTTGCTTTAATTCCTTTGAAATATGTCAACGTAATACTATGTTAAAACAGAAAAATAAATTGAGGAAATTTCGATTTAAATTGAGTGCTGTTCATACAACTCAACTTAGCTTACACAATAGTAATTTGATAGCTGGTTGGCTCATCTCTTCAACAACAACATAACTTTGTTCAGACTGTCAAAATGTGCGTGTTCGTATTAGGCGAATGTAATGGAATGAAAACATAAAACTTTGAAATTTTTGTGTGTTGTAAGAAAATGTGTTCAATATTTTGGTTTCATTTTGAGTTTGCCATCATCTTTTGGCAATCCCTACTCCAGTGAAATTAAAATAATCAAATCAGCTGATGAGATGAGCCAGCCATATAGTTGAGCCCTGCGTGACTGACGTTTAAGTCTACTCAATAAACACACTTTACAAGGTGCATTTGCAGTTTGAAACAATTTATTACGCACTTTTTTTTAAATCGGCAATTTATTATATGATATTTTGCATAATAAATTCCCCAAATGGTATAAATTCCCAATTTGGTGTGTGTTTTGTACATAGTATAAAAGCTGACATTCAATCACTCACACAGCTAAGCATCACAATGTGAAAAATTAAATAAAGGTATTTAGTTGTAAATAGTTGAGAGAAAACAAATTAAATAATCTGATTGCATATCACTGCTGACAACAATGTTACACGTGCAGTTACAAATACAAGAAAAAAAAAAAAAATAGAATATGAACGTTTATAAAAATTCCAAAAACATATGTATACATGTATGGTGGTTGTGAATAAGCCACTAACTAGAATATCATATTTCATATTTCTTTATTCAGTCTATCATTTACAATAATCTTACAGACCAGATTAACAAACATTTCTTATATATAAGTAGAAAGTGTTAAAAAATTACATAATATAGAGAATAACACATTTTTAAAACAAAAGCGTGATACGGAAAATCAATACAATGATCATTGTTTAATGAGATGGTGGCAATTAGAGCGCCATTTAGAGCATAATTAGACTTAAACTGATCAATAGAAAACACGTTATGTTGCCGCAAATTCCGTGATAGAACGTGAAAGTTCAAAGACTCCAAAAGCATGGGACAATCGATATTCGCATTAATAATGTCGTAGATAAATATTATCGATGAGATAACCCTTCTACTCTCTAACGTATGCAGATTTATTAGCTTACACATTGAGATATATGAGGGGAGGGGCAAATCAAATCTTATATCAGATAAACAGTATTTCATAATTATTTTTTGTAAACGTTCAATCCTTTTCTTATGTACCTAATAATAGCGACTACATATTATGGAACCATATTCAAGACTAGATTATACAAAGGCAGTGTGCAATAGCTTTTTAGTATATGGGTCTTTAAACTCAGATCCATTTCTCTTAATAAAGGCCAATAGAGAATATGCCTTGGGGATTATAAAATTTAGATGCTCAGTAAATGTAAACGATGAATCGAATACAATACCCAGATCTCGGATTTTTTTCACCCTAACTAAAGGCATATCACTGACATAATAAGTTGAAATCAACTTATTATATAATTTTGAGTACGTTACGCAGTAACACTTTCAACAAAATAATCTGAAGTATTTTAACTGCAATAGAACTAAGCGTAAATACTTTTTTCAAATAAAGAGTTGCTGCTACAATGGCTTGACTGCTTGTAAGCGTTTCCTGTAGGAAAATCGATTGCATGTGTACGAGCTAAAGGAAAATCCTAAGTCTTTCTGGAACTACGTCCGATCGATAAAAGGCTCATCTAATATTCCAACCTGCTTTAAATTTAATGGTATCAGTTCAAATTGTTTAGCCGAGGCAGTGAACCTTTTTGCCGATTTCTCCAAATCCAATTTTGTGGTTGATTCTTATAAAACTGATAATAGTTATTGCTATTGATACACCCAAATCCTTAGACTTTGGGTTCTTGTCGGTATCTCAAACAGATATTATTGAAGGTATATCCTCCTTACAAGCCTCTATGAATGAATATTGATGGATTTTCCTCCTTTGTGTTTAAAAAATTCAGTAGTCCTCTGTGCGTCCCGCTCTGTCTTATTTTCAATATCTCGTTCTCTTCGGGCACCTTCATTGATTGATGGAAATTAGCATCTATCAATCCAATATTTAAGCTGGGTGAAAAAAACGAAGTCACCAACTAAAGGCCAATCTCTAAAATATCAACTTGCTCCAAACTTTACGAGAAAGTTATTAAAGATAAGTTAGCTTTTTCTATAAGGGGGATCATCGATCCTTGCTAGCATGGGTTTGTTGCGGGACGTTCAACTATTACAAGTCTTGCTGTTTTTTCGCAGTTCTGTGTTTCTGCTTTCAAGGAAGGGTATCCAGCGGATACCATATATACCCAATTTTCCAAGGCTTTTGATACAGTTTCCCACAAATTACTTCTTTTAAAACATAAAAATATTGGTTTCAATTCAACATTTCTGTCTTGGCTGGAAACATACCTGTCAAATAGAACGTCTTTTGGTGAAATTGAAAATATGAAGCCATATGAGTTTTTAGCAACATACGGAGTGCCACAAGGTAGTATCCCCGGCCCAATCCTTTTTTAATCTTCATCAATGGCGTTGGTTTATGTCTAAAACACTCAAAATACTTACTTTATGCAGATGACTTAAAACTGTATAAAAGGATAACATGTCCATCAGATACATTTCTCTTGCCGGATGATTTCAATTCTCTTAATTCTTGGGCCCTCCATTATAATCTTCATCTTAATAGAAGTAAATGTTGCCATATGACGTTTTCTAAATCTATAAATGCGCTTGCGGCAACATATTATATCTCAAGTATAGATCTTGTTTCGGTTAACGAATTTCGTGACCTCGGTGTAATTTTTGACTCTTCTTTCACTTTTGTTAACCATGTTAACTATATCATACCGAAGGCTTGTGCTAATTTAGCTATCTTAAGGCGGTACGCGAAGAAATTTAAGGAACCATATACTAGAAAAATTTTGTATAGTTCTTTAGTGAAATCTAAGTTAGAGTATGGATCTGTCATTTGGAATCCAATTTACTCCACACGCTCGGCGAGAAGCGAAAGGGTTCAACGCAAATTCACTCGTTTCGCTATTCCACCCCTTTATTTTGATAATCCGTTGCCTCCATATATTGCTAGGTGCATGCTTATCAACTTTTTGCCGCTCGAAGCCAAACGTTCTGTTTAAAAGTTGATGTTTATCTTCGACATTATCGCTGGTATAATTGATTGCCCAGCTTTTCTTGGACAAATTTGTTTTAATGTTCCCAATAGAACTCTCCGTTTTTATAATATATTTTACATTGAAGTTAGGAGATCTAATTATCTTAATTTTGCACCTCTCGTTAGAGGACTTGAAGAGTTTAATCGGATATCTAGAAGTCTGAATCTTGGCTTTACAATATCAAAATCTTTGTTTAAGTTACTGATTCAATCTTACTACCGAGCAAATCCAACTATTCCTTGACTTACTTACTTATTTAATTGGCGCTTAACCGTCTAAACGGTTATGGCCGTCCAACAAGGCGCGCCAGTCGCTCCTTCGCTCCGCCAACCGGCGCCAATTGGTCACACCAAGGGAGTTTAAATCGTTTTCCACCTGGTCTTTCCAACGGTGTGGGGGCCGCCCTCTACCTCTGCTTCCATAGGCGGGTTCCGATAGAAACACTTTCTTGGCCGGAGCATCATCTTTCATTTGCATAACATGGCCTAACCAGCGCAGCCGTTGCGTTTTAATTCGTTGGACTATGTTGATGTCTGCGTATAGCTCGTACAGCTCATCATTAAATCTTCTTCGGTACTCGCCATCGCCAACGCGTAGAGGTCCATAAATCTTTCGAAGAACTTTTCTCTCGAACACTCCCAAAGCCGCTTCATCTGCTGTTGTCATGGTCCATGCTTCTGCCCCATATAGCAGGACGGGTACGATAAGTGACTTGTAGAGTATGATTTTCGTTCGCGGAGAGAGGACTTTACTTTTCAATTGCCTACCTAGTCCAAAGTAGCATTTATTGGCAAGATTGATTCTTCTCTGGATTTCAGTGCTGATGTTGTTGCTAGTGTTGATGCTGGTTCCCAAATAAACGAAGTCTTTTACTATTTCGAAATTATGGCTGCCAACAGTAGCGTGGTTGCCAAGGCGCATATGCGCTGACTCTTTGCTCGATGACAGCAGGTACTTCGTTTTGTCCTCATTCACCATCAAACCCATTTTACCGCTTCTTTTTCCAGCTTGGAGTAAGCAGAACTAACAGCGCGGGTGTTTAGGCCGATGATATCAATGTCATCAGCATATGCCAGTAATTGCACGCTTTTATAGTATATTGTTCCAGTGCGGTTAAGTTCTGCAGCTAGTATAATTTTCTCCAGCATCAAATTAAAGAAATCGCACGATAGGGGGTCACCCTGTCTGAAACCTCGTTTAGTTTCGAACGGCTCGGAGAGGTCCTTCCCAATTCTGACTGAGCTGATGGTGTTGCTCAACGTCATTTTGCACAGCCGTATAAGTTTTGCGGGGAAACCAAATTCAGACATAGCGGCATATAGGCAGCTCCTTTTCGTGCTGTCGAAGGCGGATTTAAAGTCGACGAAGAGGTGATGTGTGTCGATTCTCTTTTCACGGGTTTTTTCCAAGATTTGGCGCATTGTGAAAATCTGGTCGATGGTAGATTTACCAAGTCTGAAGCCGCACTGATAAGGTCCAATCAGCCGGTTCACGGTGGGCTTCAATCTTTCGCACAATACACTTGAAAGGACCTTATATGCGATATTAAGAAGGCTGATTCCACGATAGCTGGTGCATTTTGCAGTATCCCCCTTCTTGTGGACTGGGCAAAGAACACTTAGATTCCAACCGTCGGGCATGCTTTCGTCCGCCTATATTTTGCTAAGAAGCTGCCGCATGCGCCTTACCAACTCCTCGCCGCCGAACTTGAATAGCTCCGCAGGCAATCCATCAGCGCCCACGGCCTTGTTGTTTTTTAATCTGGTTATTGCTATTCTAACTTCGTCATAATCGGGCGGGGGGACATATACTCCATCATCATCGATTGCGGGATCGGGTTCTTCATCTCTGCGCGGTGAATTGCTGCCTCCATTTAGGAGAGCAGAGAAGTGCTCCCTCCATAATCTAAGCACTCTCTGGACATCAGTTACAAAGTCGCCGTTTTCATTCCTACAGGTGTTTGCCCCGGTCTTAAAACCTTCCGTCTGTCGCCGTATTTTTTGGTAGAATTTTCGGGCGTTATTCCTGGTGGCTAGCAGCTCAAGCTCCTCGCACTCACGCCTTTCTGCTTCTGTTTTTTTCTTCCTGAAAAGGCGTCTCGCTTCCCTTTTCAACTCACGATAGCGTTCACACACTAGCGTCCTAGCCCTGTAGGCAGCATCTTTTCTTTCGGTTGCAACGCGGCATTCTTCATCATACCAGTTGTGTTTTCGTGGCCGCCGGTAACCAATTTTTTCCTCGGCGGCAGTACGAAGTGCTTTGGAGATATGCTCCCACTGCTCCTGTATTCCTTCAGGATGAGTTGTGCCCTCCGAGAGCAGGTGTGAGAGTCGAGTTGCGAAATCATTGGCAGTCTGTTGTGATTGAAGCTTTTCGACGTCTATCTTTCCTTGTGTTTTTTGTTCCTTGTTTTTAGCCGCGTTGGGGCGGGTGCGTATTTTGGCTGCAACGAGATAATGGTCCGAATCGATGTTAGGTCCTCGGATCGTGCGCACATCTAAAACACTGGAGGCATGCCGTCCGTCTATCACAACGTGATCGATCTGATTGCGAGTATTTCGATCAGGAGACAGCCATGTAGCTTGATGTATCTTTTTATGCATGAACCTCGTGCTTGATATGACCATGTTTCGAGTACCGGCAAAGTCAATCAGCCTCAGTCCGTTAGGAGAAGTTTCATTGTGTAGGGTGAACTTTCCGACTGTAGGGCCAAAAACACCTTCTTGGCCCACCCTGGCGTTAAAGTCGCCAAGCACGAATTTTATATCATGACGGGGGCAGCGCTCGTATGTGCGTTCTAATTATTCATAAAAAGTGTCTTTCACCTCATCGTCTTTCTCCTCTGTCGGCGCATGGGCGCAGATGAATGATATATTAAAAAATTTTGCTTTTATTCGGATAGCGGCGAGACGCTCGTCCACAGGCGTGAACGCCAGCACTTGGCGACAAAGTCTCTCTCCCACCACGAATCCGACGCCGAAACTGCGCTTATTCGCATGGCCACTCCAATATATGTCACAATTTTTGATCTTCTTTCTTCCTTGCTTCGTCCAACGCATTTCTTGGATGGCGGTGATGTCAGATTTTGCTTTGACGAGGACATCAACCAGCCGGGCATCTGCACCAATCCCATTCAGGGAGCGGACGTTCCAGGTGCATGCCCTCAATTCATTGTCCTTCAAACGTTTGCCATGGTCGTCATCAATAGAGAGTGTATTTATCCGAGGCTTGTTGTTATATTTCATTGGAGTATGGTTTTACGTGGCGGGTCCCAAGCCCAGCGCACAACCCGCTCAGCGGGGGTGAAAATATTACTTGGCACGTTTATATAGCGAGCCGCTTGCTCCAAGACAGACGCCCGCTTGCAGCCGCACCTAGAGGTGTACAGACGCTGCCGATGAAATCTCCCCCGGCTAGCCCTTAAACCGATTATGTCAGAGTGGCCTAGCCAGGTTGTCGCCTTCTCACATTAGCTCACCGCTAAACGGGTGTTTAGCGGCTATCCAGAGGATACTTGGCCGCAAGCGACCGGCAGTAGTGAGCTGCTTGAACCGCATGCAAAAGAATCGCTCTGGCCATTCCCAGGCGAATGGCGGTCAGAAGCTTTCCCCACTTTCGTGGACTTCTACACACGACCCCACCCTCCAATTCCTTGAACTAATTGTTAATTGGTTTTAAATTAATTTATGGTAATATTGTAAATCTAGTCAGTAAGGTCTTTTGCCATTAACTTAATAAAGATATGAATATGAATATGAATAAAAAGCGAACATTTGCTCTGACTCGAATTTCTGAGTAGGTTAGGTTGAACTGACCGGTCAATAAAGACCTCAAATAAACTGAATGCGTACATAATTTTATACGAATTTGTTTGACGATCAAACAGAAGGACACAAATACGGTGGTGCAGAACTTATGTTATAAACAATTCCGTCGATTGACAAATACAAGAAGTTTTCGAGGACCTAGCTTAATTTCTGCCTCGAGATCTGGCAGCTCTGCCGCATCTTATAGCGGGAGCCAAGACCTGGTGAGCGCAAGACATGAACACTGAACGTGCTCGACCGGTTCTTCCTACAGTCGCACTTCCTTAACCTGCTGTTACTGACGAGGCCAGATTTAGAAGCATGTGACGCCAGTAGGCAGCGTCCAGTTAGTATGCCCATCGTGAGCCTTAAGTCTACTCTCTTCAGAGATATGAGCCACTCTGTGAGTATAATATCGTAGGCTTTGCACATGATCTTAGAAATTCTGCAGCCCGCGCTTTTGTCCACCCCTTTCCTGCTTCATGGATCCTTTTGGCTGCTCCCAAACGGATTGGGACATCTACTGTCGATTCAGCGATTGTTCCATTCCCTTTTGACAACTCACCTGCTTTTTCGTAACCTTCTATCCTTCATGGCCGGGAACCCAGTAAAGACGTAAGATCCGGTCTGAGCGAAGTTTTTCAAATTCTTCTTTGCATTACAGAATACCGCCTGATGAAGTGTCGTGTAACTGACTCGCAATATATATACTGACGCGACTGCAGCTTAAGCACGCTGCCTCCAGAATTTTTGCTATAATTTCCGCCTGGAAGATGCTGCAGTAATCTGGCAGCCTGTAGGGTCTACTTATTTCTGGATCGACATAGCAGCAGACCCGACCCCTTCCAATAATTTGGAACTATCTATATACACGTTTATAATATGTTCTGCCATTTCTGCAAGCTGACACCAGCCCTACGGCTCGCGAAGCTCGGGAGCCTTACAAGTAATTAGAGATTCGAGAATCTCGCTAGAAGGCGAGACTCGCGAGAAATCTCTTCTCGAACATGTTCGAGAAATCGTAAGCTCTAATTGATAGAGATTACGATTTCTTCTCGAACACAAGCGAGATTTTCGAGAGCCGAGAAATAGAGAACTCAACTTCTCGCGAGATTCGCGTGTGTGGAAATACTCGACATTCTTACTTAACCGTTGTATGGACAGTATTTATACACTTGTTTTTTTTACTTGTGTCTTTTTTGTTGATTATATTGCTTCAGTGACATTTAACTCAAACATATTTATTATACACATAATTTTGGTCGCAATATTTTATTTTTCAACGAGACATAAAGAACACGGCTTCTCCCGAATTTTTGTATTACACGTAAGGCTCGCGAGATTCTCGAACCTCGAATTTCTCGTAAGGCTTGCGAGATTCTCGAATCTCGAATTACTCGTAATACTCGAGATCTTCTCGACTTTCAACTCAGTCGCTGTATTGGCAATATTCTATACATTTCGGGATTTTTTACTTGTGTTTTTGCGGATATTTTGGCTTGTGCTCCAGAAGAAATCGTAAGCTCTATATAAAACAGCCAATGAATCGATTAAGATGAAAGTCGCGAAGCTCGGGAGCCTTACGAGTAATTAGTGATTCGAGAATCTCACGAGCCTTACGAGTAATTCGAGAATATCGCGAGAAGGCGAGACTCGCGAGAAATCTCTTCTCGAACGTGTTCGGGAAATCGTAAGCTCTACTAATTGATACTAGTTTCTAAGTAAAAGTGGCTAATTATTTTTACATAGAAACTTGAGTCTGAGCATGTACTAGCTCTTAATGTATCACAATAATTATCTGATTAATGTCAGAATTGTGAAAGTTCAGATGTTTGGCTAGCTTATAGTTTGGAAAGGATTACTAGATTTACCTTTTTGAAAAATAGGAGAAATAGTTGTGTACATAAAATTTTTTTTCAAGGCTTTGTGACTTCATCCCCCAAGACGGATTTGTATGAAATTTACACACAGATAGACATTGAAGGAGCTGCTGGCTTGAGTATCAAGGACTCGTGAGGTTCGATGATTAGACATGCAGGGACACGTCTAGAAAACGAATATCAAATTAATTATAGCGTACAGAAGGGTTAAAGTTAACCCAAATCAGAGGTAATATTACCAGAAAAAAATAGCATCTTTTGGTTTTGAATACTAATCTTTCCTTTCTTCTTCCATTTTTTACTTTGCGCTTTCACTCTGGATTTCCCCATCCCTCCAAGAAAAACGTACTCACGCCAAAAATAGAAAGTAATTAACCTTGATCGGTGGTGTTAGTATTATTATTATTAGACCTTGATGCACTGCGGCCTTTATTGATTTATTGTGCTTGCTGATATTATAGGTTTAATAAATCAAATCTACGAATTTAAGAAAGTTGATTAGTGCCACGAAAACTCCTACTTCTTTGGAGCGAAAACTCCTATTTCTTTTGGGCAGCACCCAGGGATCAGTTTTTAAAGTAGTATAGCAGTAAGTCCATTGACTACTCTATCTGATCTACATCAAATTATGCAATTTTTAACTGACATTTCTGACTGAGAACGAAAATCGACACTGATGATGGCACAACGCCGAAACCGGTTTGTCTCAAAACCAAATTTGACAAGGGATGACGGAAAATCGTTCCAATATACGACATTTCGGCTCTTTCTCTGAACCATTTTGGGGTTATTCCTCACCACTTCGGGAATGGTTCGGGACTGTATTTTACTTTAAGATAACTGTGGAACTATCAGTATTTAATTCGCATCCATTTTCAGGATAATTTCGAAGTTATTTGTAACTTTTCGATGTCACTTCGGGACCATCTGCCGATAATTTAAGAATGTTTTGCGGGATATATTTTGTGCTACGATTATTTAGGAATCACTTATGGTAAATTTCGGGAGCAAATCGAGATAGTTTTCGAGTTCTCTTTGGGACTAGTTTAAGACCATTTCTAGATAATTTCGAAAATGTTTTGAAAATGTTTGGGGATCTTTTCAAGAACACGTTGGAGGTACTATAAAGATAATTTGTAATTGCTCATGATAACTTCAGGGCTCATTTCGATAATACTCAATTATTATTTATGGTTTATTTGAAAGATTCCAATGGAACTACTTTAGAATGATACGGAATTTTTCTCAAATATATTACGGAATTATTTTAGCAGTAATAATAGGACTATTAGAAGCTATTTGGAAACCAACTTCGGATCATTTTATGACTTTCTTTGGAATAGTTTTTGCAATTCACTTACGGAACGAATTGTATTGGTTTAAGGAATAAATCGAAACTATTATGGGATAAGTTCTGCATTTTTGTTCTCCCTTATTACCATCCTCAGGATAACCAACTCTCAACTTATTCGACATAGACTTATAATATCGATAAATAGCCAAATAATCTTGTGATTTAAAGCTCAACGAAATTTAATGTTTTTTTTTGCAGCTTACCACGTCTTGTATATGGGGTATTGCCTCCCATTTCGACCAATTTTGAACCCGACCCCTTTAATATTGGCTGAAAGTTTTTCTTCTTTTCTAGCTTACGAAAGACGTTTTTCAGAATTTTTTCAAATTTTTTCATCCAACTCAAAAAAGTTATGAATTTAAAAAAAAACACCGTTTTTGTTTTCAAAATGCTATAACTTTTTCAAAAATTGACCGTATGGGATCTTGTTTTTTTTTTAAATTTTTTTTAATGTACTTTTCGGAAAAAATTAAAAAAAAATTTTAAAGTTTTTTTTTTTTTAATTTTTCAGTTTTTCGAGATTTTTCGAAATTCGCCATTTTTTTTTTGCTCATAAAAAACTTCAATCAATTCTGCAATCATCCCCACTAATCCCGGAGTGGGCCGATTTTTTTTTATATTTTTGTTTATTTAATTGAAAAAAAAAAATTTCAAAAATTAAATTAAAATTTTTTTTTACCAATTTTATTTATATAACAAAAAAATGTAAGAAAATAATTTTTAAGTATTCTTTTCTGTATATATTATGGTAATCTACGATTAAAAGGACTCGCTTTCGCTGTCCAGTCATTAATCCTGGTTATTTTAATCGTAGATTACCATAATATATAAAGAAGAGAATACTTAAAAATTATTTTCTTACATTTTTGTTATATAAATAAAATTTATAAAAAAAATTTAAATTTTTGAAAATTTTTTTTCAATTAAATAAACAAAAAAATATAAAAAAAATCGGCCCACTCTGGGATTAATGGGGATGATTGCAGATTGGATAGAAGTTTTTTATGAGAAAAAAATGGCTAAATTCGAAAAATCTCGAAAAACTGAAAAATTAAAAAAAAAAACTTTAAACATTTTTTTGCATTTTTTCCGAAAAGTATATTTATAAACAAATTAAAAAAAAAGATCCCAAACGGTCAATTTTTGAAAAAGTTATAGCATTTTGAAAACAAAAACTGTGTTTTTTTTAAAATTCATAACTTTTTTTGAGTTGGCTGAAAAAATTCTGAAAAACGTCTTTCGTAAGCTAGAAAAAGAAGAAAAACTTTCAGCCAATTCTAAAGGGGTCGGGTTCAAAATTGGTCGAAATGGGATGGAATACCCCATATATATATGTTTAATTATTTATCGTATATCAAAAAAAATTTGCTAAGCTGAGATGTAAATGATCAATTAAAAGGCATTGATTACAAAAATATTACCCCAACTCCAACTTCGTTTACCACTGCCACTTCCACTCCCATTCCCAATCCCGAAACCAGTCCCACTTCCACTTCCACTCCCAACACCAGTCCCACTCCAACTCTTACTCCTACTCCCACCTCTTCTCGCACTCACACTCCGACTTCAACTCCCACTCTGACTTCAACTCCCACTCCTACTCCTTGTCCCACTCTCACTTCATGTCAACTGGCGATAGTTGTCACTTGTACTCAAAATTACAAATTTTATATTTCATAATTGGGGGCAGTGCACTAAAGTTTGATTGCATTACACTTTCATTAGCTTTATTGGAAAAACTTGAGTGCGCTTAGCGCTCAGCTGAGTGGAGCTGTTATTTTTTACATTACCACTCAGCTGTGCGTGAAGACTGGTGCATTAATGCACTTCCTCCAACTTTGTAATCCTTGAACCATAACCAATGAGCAACAAAAAATATCTTAATTCGTTAGGCAATTTTTTAGTTTTAGCGACTCAATTTTATATGTAAAAATTAATATATTTTAGTTTTAATATATTTTAGCTTTTAAAAGAATTTTTGTTTGAAATTCACGAGCCTAAAGCCCATAAGTCAATTTTGTAAAGCGATTCAATGAAATCGGGGTTCCTTTCCAAATTGGCTTGTATTTTCCTGCAGGATCACTTATTTTGCAAACATTTTTTACGTTTGCGTTAATTAATCTCTGTTCGCGTTTATATATGCATATATGTATTTGTGTTGATGAGAGCATAAGCACAACGCAGCTCAACGAATTTTGATTGCGCAAAGGTTCAACAAGCGAAAAAATGCGAAAATTGAATTTTCCGCCACGTTTGAAAGTGAAATAACGCACATACCTAAATATACACTCAAGGGAAAACCTTTAGCTCAAAATTGGTGCGCTTCTCGTGCATGCAGAATCACTACTAGTTCGCTCTCTATCGCTTTGACACAGGGACGGAAAATTATAATTTTTTTATTTTCGGAGTCGAAAAAGTCCTGGTCAAAAAATTGCCCTAGGTGAAAATGTTTGAGTTCCCAGGTATTCGTTTAGCAATATCATGTCAAATAATGCATTCTTTTTATTTTTCGAACTTTTCCATAAAAGTCCACATATAAAAGTGAAATCTGTATTTTTATTTTTTGAGTCCGATAGAACTAGTTAAACTCGGACTTAAAAAAAAAGTCCGGATATAAAAGTAACCGGACTTTTATTTTTAAACGGTTTTATTTAGCTTGACTTGACAGGCTGGCTGATTGGTTGGTTGGCTGGCCGCCACGAATTTTGTATTTGAAATTTAATTAATTTCCCGATAAGCTACAAGCTTGAAACTTGGAATATAGTTCAGAACCCGATGACAATGCAATAATAAGAAAAAAAATCGCCGCTAGGAGCGAGATATTCACAAAATCGTATGTATAGTGCGATTTGGCTCATATTTGGAACACATAATACATACAAGAATAGAAAGCGACCTATGAAAAAAAATCGCCGCTAGGTGGCGCAAGGATCGAGATATTCGCAAAAATCGTATTTTTAGTCCGATTTAGCTCATATTTGGAACACATAATACATACAAGAATAGAACGCGACCTATGAAAAAAAACCACCGTTACGTGGCGCAAGGATCGAGATATTCACAAAAATCGTAATTGTAGTCCGATTTGGCTCATATTTGGAACACAGAATACATGTAAGAATAGAAAGCGACCTATGAAAACAATCTCCGCTAGGTGGCGCAAGGATCGAGATATTCACAAAATTCGTATTTGTGGTCCGATTTGGCTCATATTTGGAACACAGAATACATACAGAATAGAAAGCGACCTATGAAAAAAATCGCCGCTAGGTGGCACAAAGGTCGATATATTGAAAAAAATCGTATTTGTTGTCCGATTTGATCCATATTTGGAGCACATAATACATACATGAATAGAAAGCAACCTATGATGTCCGATTTGGCTCATATCTGGAACAAATATTACATACCATCCGGTAGAAGTGACATCAAAATATTTTGGAGTTGGAGGAGGGAGAAGCATACGTAGGGCAGAGTCGAGTAAAGTCTTTGAAAGGATTATATATTCAGGACTTAGATTGTAACAAATTGTCAGGAAAAAGTCCTTGTAATAATGAGTCACTAAATGAACTAAATAGAATGAGAAATAATAGGCTATTAAATAAAGACTAAAAACTTGAACATAAAATAATACAACAAATTTTTTAAGTTAAACGGTTTTATTGAAAACAAAACTTGCATGAAGTAACAATAATACTAAAAGCTAGAAAATAATTGGGTAGGTCCTAGGTGCTAGTCATCACACTCCTCATCAATCTAGGGCGTTGATCAGACAATTAAATAAAAGCGTTGGACGCGTCAAACTTCTATTGATAGTCATATATAAGACGAACTGAACCTTAATCAGGTTATGTTACGCCTCACATTTTTAGAAATTTCACGCGACCAATGTTCTTATTTAATTATCTGATCAACGCCCTAGATTGATGAGGAGTGTGATGACAAGTACCTAGGACCTTCCTAATTATTTTCTAGCTTTTTGTATTATTATTACTTCATGTAAGTATTGTTTTCAATAAACCCGTTTAACTTAACAATATTTTTTTTTTAATATTTTATATAAGGCCAAAATAAAAGTCTGGCTGGATAATTTTTTAATTCGGATAAGCCGTTTCTTTGTTATCAAGCCGGACTTTTATTTTGGCCTTAAAAAAAAAAAAATCCGGATTTAGCTATTATTTCCGGACTTTTATTTTTAAAAGTCCGAGTTTAACTAGTTCTATCGGACTCAGCTAATAAAAATCCGAAAATAATTTTCATCTTGGTCCAAATATATAAAAAGTGCAAAATTAATATTTTTGCCAGGAATTATATTATAAAAGGAATAACAGATTCTGCCCCTGCTTTGACATGCTTTCAACTGGCGAGTTCATCAAGAAAATATCGTAGGCGGTGGAAGTTGTCCCCGTTGCATTACGTTTTCTATAGCTCCGAACATATTTCCACTTAAGAACAACTTAGTTTATTGAGGCTATTTCGATAGCTCCGAACTAGTGTAAAGATTTACAATTAAGATATTGTTCTTCTCTTAAATATATATCGTTGTTTGTGAGTGGGAACGTTAGTGAAAGTTGTAGAGAAATAAGGCATACTCACAGCCCAAGCTTCTAGCTAGTAGAAGTTTTGTTTGTGGGCTATCTGTTTATCAAATACAAAACAGTTCAAAACTTTTTATATTGAAGTGCAAATCACAATACATATAAAGAATTTCCACTAAAACTTTTTTAAAGTGAAATGAAAAAAAATTATTTCTAAGATTTAAAGAATTTTGACGGTCCCCTTAATGAATAAAAATGTTTCTTTGTACTACAATATTTTTGAAAAATTTTTACTTCCTTTATATTAGGTCGGTTGAATGTTTGTCCGCTTTTCATACAAATCTTGCAATAGATTTTTAAGTAACTTCTCATTGAGCTACAAACGTGAAACTTTACACATAGGTTAGAACACAGTGACAATGCAACAAAAGGAAAAAAAATCCGTTGGGTGGCGCACGGATCGAAAAAATTATATAATAATTTGAAAATTTTCAAACCAGCTTTTAAGTAATTTCTAAATGAAATTTCAAACTTAATTCAGAGGTCGATGACAGCCGAAGACACCATACAAAAAATTCGCTAGCGGGAGCACGGCATGAGATATTTAGAAAAATCGTACGAAACGGAGGGAATTTTGAGATTGATTTTTATGGAAGTTCTCATTGAACTGTAGAACTTCACACAACACAAAACTTCACCGTTAGGTGGCGCACGGATCGAAATATTTAGATAAGAATTTGGAAATTTGGAGTTTTGAGACAGATTTTTAGGTAAGTTCTCATTGAGATAATAACATGAAACTTCACAGATAGGTAAGGCACCGTGACAAAGGAACAAAATGAGAGAATAAAAATAAAATATAAAAATTTTAAGCACTTTCTTTATATAAATGGACAAAATGCAGCGAAAAATGTCGCCTTATATAAAGACACATTCTTGCTAAACTTTGATTTTTAAATTTTGACATAGAATTTGTAAAAATGTTTATAAGAAGAAAAATATAAAGGTGTAGCGCAATTGATTGACTAATAATATCTCCTTTCCTACCAACTTTCTAATCCAAATAATTGTTCATTTATATAAAAGCAGTGCTTAAAATTTTTTTGTTTTATTTTTATTTTTTTGTTGTAAATTTTTTAGCGTAAATTTGAGTATCATACCGAAGTACCTTGGCTTCATATGGAAGGGCTTTTTCTTTGCACTTTCATATGAAACTCAGATACTTTCCTATGAAACGAATTTATATGTGAGGGCATATGGGAGTCCTATCTGTGCCTGTTCTTTAGGGTAAACAAAAG
Source organism: Eurosta solidaginis (assembly GCF_040869045.1). NCBI lineage: Eukaryota > Metazoa > Arthropoda > Insecta > Diptera > Tephritidae > Eurosta > Eurosta solidaginis. The sequence continues at coordinate 226,774,232 of NC_090320.1, forward strand.
TGCTATAAGTTTATGGGGGGTTGAGCAGCTCTGATCAAATACATGTTAAATAAGAAAACCGACACTTAATCTAGTTTCAACAGAACTAATGCCTGTTTGGTACTTTAGGTCTAGTTCGTAACAGCAAATTTTGGTCACTAGTTACTGAACTCTCTTCATGCCATACATATCTACTCGTTTACAATTCTGTAAGTATAGCGTAAGCAGTACTATGCGTTTTATAGCTTTGCCATAGTAATATGTTTTTATGTTATGACAATATGGCATTCGTAGCGTCGGTGTACGTTTGTTTGGTGTTTCCGAATTTATATTTGCTTCTGCAGATTTTTTTCTTTTATCCCTTTCACTCGTATCCTTTATAACATTCAATCAGTCATTTGCATGTTATAGTACAATCATACTAAACGTTTGTAACTGGGCATGCATATTTTTTCCACATTAACGCTGTTAAACTTATGCACATATATCTTGTACCCTAGACGTTCTCCTTCTGCGGTAGCATCACCAATTTTAATTTTTTTGTTCCACTTGTCCATTCCAACTACGTTTTTAGATATGACAAGGTCGACAACAAACACATAGCGCATAGGGCGTTTTTGGAGCAAGTCCTCAAATATGGTTTTGTTAAAAAAAAAAAAAAAAATGCGAAATTGGGGGAGAGGGGCACGCCTCAGGGAGGGGCGCTATCAAATCTTCTGTGGCCGCTGGTCGTCAACCAACTGCTCAGGCGATTCGATGAGGGATCCGTAAAACTTACGGCTTACGCAGATGATGTTGCAATTGTCATAAGTGGAAAGTGCCTTACAACGATTAGTTCTTTGATAGATCGGGCGCTTCGGATTATTCATACCTGGGCATCTAATGTCGGGTTGAAAGACAATGCGGAGCAGACGGATATGGTCTTGTTTACAAAGAGGTACAAGGTCACAAATTGGACCAGGCCTAAGTTAAGAGGGGTGGCCTTACAGGAGAAACCTTGCACAAAATATCTAGGAATTATCCTAGACAGTATGCTGTCATAGAAGCTCAACGTGGAGGAGAGGGTGAAGAAGGCCTCAACGGCACTCTATGCATGTAAAAGAATGCTGGCGTGTACGTGGCGCTTATCGCACTCTCTTTCTCATTGCGTTTTTACAGCGATTGTAAGCCCTATCCTATACTATGGAGTTCTTGTTTGGTGGAAAGCCACACAAAAAGCAACCTACTTCAAAAAATTAGAGGGGGTATGCAGACTATCGATGCTTAGCATTACGGGAGCTCTGAAAATAACCCCGACGGCTGCACTGTATGCCATTCTGCACATTCCACCTGTAGACATGTAACAAAGAACATAAAATTATTAACTGCAAACAGGCTCGGTTCCTCAGAGTAGCTTGAGCGCCGACCATATGGCCATAGTAGTATAGCGTCATCAATAACAAGGCGAACAGACTACCTGATTCCCTATATGTGCTTCGAGGGAGATTTTAAGGCCACAATAGAGGTGGACGTTTGGCGCAAGGGTGCGCAAATGGCGGACGAGGCGATACATGTGTACACCGATGGTTCCAAAGTAGTGGAACGAGTAGGGTCTGCGGTGTACTGTGCTAATCCGGAAATAAGCAGGTCCAACAGGCTGCCAGATTACTGTAGCGGTTTCCAAGCGGAAATATTAGCCGTAACCAAGCAGTAGAAGAGAATAGCTTAAGCTGGAACCGTGTTAACTTTTATATTGACAGTCAAGCAGCAATTAAGGCAATAATCTCGCATAGCTTAGCATCTAAATGCGTGTTAGAGTGTAAGCAGTCTCTGGAGAGATTCGCGACAGGGAGAAGCATACATCTATATTGGGTCCCAGGGCATATGGGAATAGATGGGAATGTAAAAGCCGACGAACTAGCTAAAAAGGGCGCATCCCTTGAAGCTTGCTCCGTAGACGTCCCAATTAGACAGGGCGAGATTAAGCGAAGGCGAGAGATGCACATGATCGGCCAAGCGTTAAAGGCGTGGGTTCAAGCACGGGGTTGTAGAGTGTCGAAAATTTTGTGTAAGTCTTACAACAACAGACTAACAAAGTTGCTTCTATCTTTAAAAAGGGTACTTGTATACTCATGACGGGTATTCTGAATGGACACTCACTTCCGGTGTCGTATGTCTTTAAATTAGGTTTGGTCAGTAATAACAGATGTAGGAATTGCGAGTTGACGTAGAAAACGATCGACTACGTTTTGTGCTCATGCCCTGCGCTTCCCAGGTTAAGAGTCCAGTTTTTAAGAGTGTTACAGCTGTCAGATCTAGGAGCAACAATTGGCTTAAGTTCCGGAAAGCTTATAGTATTTGCCAAGACGACGGAATTATTTTACTCAGCTGAGCAGAGCTCACAGAGTATATTCATTTTGTTCGCATAACGGTACCCCGTAACGGCATAAACTAATCGAGATAGATAGAGACTTCTATATATAAAAATGATCTGGGTGAAAAAGAAATTCATTTAGCCATGTCCGTCCGTCCGTCGGTCCGTCTGTCCGTAAACACGATAACTGGAGTAAATTTTGAGGTATCTTAATGAAATGTTGTATGTAAGTTCCTGGGTACTCATCTCAGATCGGTATTTAAAATGAAAAATTGGACTATAATCACGCCCACTTTTTCGATATCGAATATTTCGAAAAACCGAAAAAGTGCGATAATTCGTTACCAAAAAGGGATAAAGCAATGAAACTTAATAGGTGGGTTGACCTTATGACGCAGAATAGAAAATTAGTAAAATTTGGGCAATAGGCGTCTTTTAAAAGAAGGTAATAAAAAATTGGCGGCCACCGTGATGTGACGGTAGCGTTCTCCGCCTGCCACACCGAATGACCTGGGTTCATGCCCGGGCAAAGGAACGTCAAAATTTTGGAAATAAGGGTTTTCAATTGAAAGACAATTTTTCTAAGCGGGGTCGCCTCTTGGCAGTGTTTGGCAAGCACTCCGATTGTATATCTGCCCTGAAAAGCTCTCAGTGAAATCATCTGCCTCGCAGATGCCGTTCGGAGTCGTAGTTCCCGTCCCGCCAATTTGTGAGAAAAATTTAAAAAGGAGCACGACGCAAATTGGAAGAGAAGCTCGCCTTACATTTAGTATTTATTTAATTTAAAATTTTGCAAGGTGTAATTTGGCAGCTGAGTATGTAATGTTCGGTTACACACAAACTTAGCCTTCCTTACTTGTTTTGTTTCTGGTTTTTGATAGGGTTTTTCAGTTTGGCCCTAAATACACTTCTGGTAACACTACGGACTCATTCAGTCTATGTGATGTCCTCATGGACCTGCCAGTTCAATCTAACCTACCTAAGCTCGGGCTAGGATGTAAATTCTCAGCACAGTCCTTGCAACCCACCCCAATCAATTTACTCCATGTTGTGTTGCTTACAACACTCTCCTTGGTATTCAGAGAATTTTAAATTAAGTCTCCACTTTATCTTCCCTAATTACATTTGAGTAATGTGGAATTTGCTTACAAAAAAATTTACAACAAATAAATCAAAAAGCACCGTACATACAATAGAGAATGAAGTGAAAGGTATGATGCATATATTACATGCAATCAAAGTTCGAAATCACAAGGGAAGTCAATTTGATTTGCTGCTACTTTGTATTATCACATATTTATTCTTTCATTTCACGCATTCGAAATATATTTATATACATACATCTATGTAAAAACTTATTCGATATAATATGTGCTAGATCCATGTATGTCAGCACTTTATGAACCCTACCACTGACACATATTCACTATACATAACCTCAAAGTCTTCTTGAACGTCGCACCAAAGTTGTCAAATGCGCAGCAATTACACCTGCAACATTGTTGCTTTTGCTGTATGTGGATAAAGTGAAAAAAAAGAACAGAAAAGTAAAATGAAAAATTCAATAGAATGCATATAAAAGAAACACATACGAATTTCGTGTGAAGTTTTGGTAAAAGCAATAATGAAAGGAAATACGATATTCTTGTTAATAGGAAATTCAAGAGCTCTGGTTTTACCACTCCCTGGACTGAATAATACTGGTTCTCGAAACGTCTGATTAAGTATTGTGGCGAATATTAGCATTTCTATGCTGTTAGTAAATAATCACAATAACAAAAACAGCAATCAGTCACTCTTATATAAATGTACACAATAAAGCAAAGTGATTATCAAATATACATATGTAGTCATCAGCTCAGAGGAGAAATTGTACTCACACATACACACGCACATGGCTAGAAGAAAAGCATAAACTACAAATATACATGTATATAGATATCTAAGTTACCAAGCAGGAGATACAACAGTTTTAGAAGGTGAAACGTCTAGACCTAAAGTGAGAGAAATGCTCGTTGTCTTATTCAGAAAATTACTAATTTTGAAAAATGCAAAATTATAGCATACGATTTCAAAAGTGAGTTAAAATTTATATGATAAAATTTAATAAATATATTTTTTATTAAAAAACTATAGAGAAATAATCGAGTTTTTAAATGTGTAAAATTATAGTTAAATACACTGAAAATTAATTAGTAATAAAAATGAGCAAATGTTAGCGTCCTACATAGTACATTAGGAAGATAGGTGTCTACAAGATCTATTTTTTTGCAGGGGTCTCTGGCCTCATGAGGTTCTTGTTTTGTTGGAAGAAAACACTGGTGACATCGATGAACTGATTTTGTTTCCTCCAGTTAATGCAAACGACGAAGATTCTGGTCCTGAGGAAGTTTTGGCGTAAATAATTTTCCATCTGCCCAACTGCAAGCCCCAGCAGAAATAAAATTTAGTGCAGCCGGGCCTGAAAGTTCATCGGATGAGTCGGACGATAATATACCGTTATATATGTAAAACAACCGCATTTTATTTACGTGTATAACTCTAACATGGGAGGAGTGGAACGTTTTGACCAAAATATAAGCTTGTGTTGAAATTCAATGAGGGGCAAATGGTACCTGCCTTTGCTAGCCCACTGCATTTATATGGCGCTCCAAAACGCTTGTATCATACATCGGGAACGGGGCGGAAGTTTTGACCAGCTGAGCTTTAGGCGTGCAGTGGCTACCATGCTTATGACTGCCCATCGAAAGCAATCAGCCTACTAAAAAGGCCATCCAAGTTGCCCCAAAGAAGCCGAGATTCGCTATGACCGTATGGATCATCTTGTAGAGCCACAGGAAAAACAAACCCGATGTGGATATTGCCATTAAAAAACCATTAGAAGATGTGCAAAATGCAATATTGGAGTACATATCAAGTGTTTTGTAAACTTCCATTCCAATAAATAAAAATATGTTTTTATCCCTTATATTCCTAATGTACTATATATAGAACACCTCTAAAATAAAAAAAAAAATTTTTTTTTTCTATAGCGGTTTTTTTTTCAAAAGTTTTCGCTTGAGTAACTTTAAGGGTTATCTGGGATAAAAACTTGGTGATATTTATTCTAATATATCATAGAACATTTCGTTTAAAAATCATTTCGATCGGAGCTATATATAATATATATCCCATACAACCGATCGTTCAGATAAGGGGGTTTTTTGCCATTTTTTTATATTTATCTTAAAATCGTTTAGGTATGTAGTATATCTGTTCACTATATATTTCTTATCTTATACAGCGCATTATTTGGAGATTACGAATAGGATAATATTATTGTTCAGCCCCATTCATGAAAGTTATGAAGGATTCGGCATAGCCGAAGACACTCCCGTCTTTACTTGTTTCAATTTGACTTTTACAATTATTTTTTTTTTTAAGTGGGCGTGTTCGTCATCCGAATTTGCTAATTTTTATTTGGAACACATATAGTACTACGGATAACGTTCCTGCCATTTCTTAATGCATAATATAAATCTACACATTCGTTAGATATTGAATCATATTTTAAAATCAATTTAGTTAAAATTGTGGTATTCCACACTCGTACTGTGTAGGTCAAGCTTTTAAGCAAAGGTAAACATTTTCCAAAAGTTACCGTATGAAGTAATGCTTCAAAAAGAAAACTGCATTATAACAATTTCCTTTTTTGACGCTGTTGGGAATTAAAAACTTGAAAAGCAATATTCAATATGTATAACATACACCTGTGACCCAAATAATAGAAACATCTTTCATGATCACATGTGATGTGAACACCAACGGAGACCAAGTTTTTCTTTATTATTTTCTCTCAAGTCATTTAGTGAAAGCTTTCAAAATCATACGATTCCAAATTAAAGTGTCGATAAATACACCGCTTGGGATAGAATATTCTCAACCATTTGCATAAGAGTATCTAAGCAGCTTTTTTCTTGTCTTATGCTCATATCTGCTCAAAGCTCATTCAATTCACCATTACACTTCTTACCAAGTACGCTGATGGCATAATGAAAAAGAAAATATATCTTCCGTAGAGACTTCGTCTAGACTACTCCCAGTCGTTTCAGTATCCTCTCTTAATTATTACGTGCAATGCATCACCGGAAGTATGATGAAAGACTTAAAAACCCGATTTTGGATTTTCGAGGGAGCTTTCTATTTATCATTTGCTAACCTAGCTTTATCAATAAAAAGCTGCATTATAACCGCAGAACAGGAATCAAGGGAGCAAAACTGCGAAAACCTACAGACCACAAAAGGGGCGTCAAAACTTCGCAAAATATTAAATGCAAAAAGCTTTTGAGGTCTTGATGGAGACATACACCGAAAGAAAGTATTCATTTGCATATTAGCGATATATTCTGCAGGATGAACGCAGCGAATAACGCAACCCGGGAAGGCAAATAGGGTGATTGCGAAGTGGTCGGCGTCATCGAAAAGTCAATGAATACCTTGAAAGGCTTCCTTGACATTGAAAATGTCTGAAAGAAAACTAAAATGGAGGTCATTTACAGGGCGCTTGTAGAACATAGAAGGAAAGCTTTATAGTTACATGAATCGATTCTATGCTAGGGTGTATAGTCGTGAACGCAACTTTAAGAGCTACATCAGTACATACAATGGATACCGGAGACACCCCTCAGGGTGCTTCTTCTGTCGGTTGTGGTAGTTTATGAAACATTTCGAAGCTAAAAGGAAAAACGATAAATATTTCTTTTGAAGTCAAGCATCTTGGTATGACTTTGATCACAGAAAGTTTTGGCGACTAAACGGCATCATAACTGACTACGACCGGAACGGACTATATCGCGACAGTTGTTGATTTCCAGTTGCAGAACACAAGATATCGATCGAGAGAAGAGTGCAAGGAACGCGAAGACAGTGGTAGTTGCATTCAGGTCCGTACAACCACCGCTGGGTTGAATCCTGAATAAAATAGGGGAATAAATATTAAGCCAACGTAATTATCTATGTACCAATCGGGATGATTTGTGATTTCTAAATGTCCTTATGGCCATGTTTGGATGCGAAAGAAACAAGCCTCCTTCTTAAGTTAATGAAATCTGGCATCACAGGTCATTGCGCTATTGTACCGCTGATCCTGCATTGGCCGATGCCAGCTGCAGAGGTTGTCGAAAAGAAGAGGAAGATGAGTCGATTTATCACTGTCTTTACCGATGTCCGGGAATAAGACTTCTGGGCACAGTAATTTTCAACAATCTGCATGAGCTTGAGAAGGTCGTTCTTTCAATCCCACTTTAGTTCATAATAGAAAGCAAATGGGTTGTTAATGGATTGGCGCTTAACCGCTTAAACGGTCATAAATAAAATGTAAGGCGAGATAATCTCCGAAAACATTTCCGCCGAGCTTCTTTTCCGATTTGCGTCTGCATCATTTAATTTTCCCTACAAATTGGCGGAATGGGATCTACTTGTTTTATGTCGACTCCGAAAGGCATCTGCAAGGCAGATGAGTTTTCACGGAGAAACTTTTCATGGCAGAAATACACTCGGATTGCTTGCCAAACACTGCCGAGGGGCGGCCTTGCTTAGAAAAATTGTCTTTTAATTGAAAAACCTTGTTTATAAAATGTTGATGTTGCTGTGCCCGTAGCGTGAACCCTGGATCTTCGGTGCGGTAGGCGGAGCACGCTACCGTAACACCACAGCGGCCACCAAAGCCGGTTATAGCCATCCAAAAAGGCGCGTCAGTCGCTTTTTTTCTGGGCTAACTGGCGCCACACCAAGAGTATTTAAGTCGTTCCTGGCTATTCCAGCGGAGTGCCGGACTCCATCTTTCTCTGCTTCCATTGGCAGAATGCGACAAAATTTGTCTTATCTTAATCAGCACGGCATGGTCTAGCCGCTACGCTGGCTGTGTTTTAACTCGCTGCACTATGTTGATGTCTGCGTAGAGCTCATCATTATATCTTCTTCGCTACTCACCGTCGCCAATGCGTGCAGGTCCGGAAATCTTTCGAACTTTATCGAACTCTCCCACAGCCGCTTCATCTGATGTTGTGATAGGACATGATCTTAAGAAATAATGGAGAATTATTGAGAGTTGGGGTTTCTTTAATTTTTGCCAGAGGTATACTATATGTACAAGTGTATGTATCTTAGTCCAAAAAAATATGAAAATATTAATTTTATTATTTATTTTTTATTTATTTTTTATTATATTTGTCATATTTTACTATACACAAATTTGTAAGTATGTTTGAACCTGTACATGATTTTGATGTTCTCACACTATCACAACTCTGGCACATCATAAAAACCTCACCAACTTTTGAGTCTGCCTTTCCAGCAGTCATTAGCCATACGTTGCTTTTGTCAGAACAAACTTCAATTTCCTTCGTAGAGCCAATACTACGTGACATAAATGCTGTGTCAGATTTAAAATACCGTCCTTGCTTCAGACGAGTTCAAACAAAGACTAAGTCGTCCATATGTATGTATATATTAAAGGCACATTTACATATACATATACAGTATGTTGTATCTGAGGGCAAAGAGTAATATATGGGGCTGATAAAATGGGGTGAAAAGGACTCATTTCACTTTTTTTTTTTCGGAAAATATTTTATCTGCATCTGACATTGGCTGCTTTGCCGTTTCACCTGTATAATGGTTATCTGACACTGCTGATGCCACAATTTTCTGCGACTGATTGCTAGGTTGCCTTCTTTTTTGCTCTTTCTTCCCACGTTTTCGATTAGATGCTGATAGATAAAGGAAGTACACGTACTTCAAGCCGTTACAAAATTCACTTTATATTTCAGTTTTGTTTAAAACTCTTTTCTTATAAAACTAAATTCATATGAGTCGTTCAATGCATAGATCGTTTAAGCCCATCAGCCACACACAGCAGCAAACATGAAAATAGCAGTAATATTTTTTTTTTTTTAATTTCGTCAATTATATTATTTATCTTTTAAAAATCGAAAAATTTTTTGAGTTAGCAGTTTTGTAGCCCTATTAATTTTGGCCTAGCAAAGTACAAGTAAATGAATACAAGGCGCGATAACATCCAAAGGGGCATGTTTTATGCCTACTACGGTGATTGAAGTTAGGATTTTCGCTGTGGTGGGCGGAGCATGCTACCACAACACCACCGCGGTCGTAAGTTACAGGTGGCTCAATATTCATCTTCATTTTTGGCAATTTTTTATGAAGGATGCTTCTATGCGTAGGACGCATAACTTTATTTGTTACCAGCGCACCCGGCAGACTTTGCTCTTTCGTAAGAAGAAGAAGAAACCCTCATATTAAATATGAAAAAACTAGTGATTTCTAAGTACTGAAATAACTAATGTTCTTAAACCAACCGAAGCTCGCCCAGGTCTTGAAGCTAAACCTTAACAAGGGCTGCATTGTTTTCTTATCGGCAACTGCAGATAACGACAAGTTTTTGTTTTATCATATGCTTATTATCGAAAGCAAGATCATCGCTGAGTCTGTGATTTGTTATTGGCCTGTTTTCAATGGATTAAAGATGCGTAATCAAGTTTATATTAAGGTTTTAAGAGTACCGGTTTCTATTACAAAATGATAATAAACCAGGATGACAAGTCCATAACTTGTCTATAGAAAATCGATAACTTTTCGATAAATAATTGAAATTTTTTGTAATAAATCGATAAATTTTTAACAACAGAAAAAAAATGACTTTTCTTTAACAAATTAATACCGTTTCGATAATATATCGCTAACTTTTCGATAGCTAATTGAAAACTTTTAAATAACAAATCGTTAATTTTTCGATAACAAACGGATTAATTGTCTATTTATCATCGATAACCTTTTTTAGATAGCGTTTTTGTAACACACCGATAAAAAACCGACAACTCCCCAGTAACGTATATATAACATGCTTTTCGGTTTCTGTTCCAGCTTCGGTTTTGGCTTTGGTCTTGATTTTAGCGCTATTCTTTCCTCTTACCATTGTGATTGTAATGCTATTTTTCTTCCTCCTCTTCTTCGGTTCAATTCTACTAAATTTACTTATTTGCCTTTGACGCTTAGCTTTCTCGAGTATCTCCGTATTATTTTTCTGCCTGTGTTAGTTTTCATTAATTAATTTAGATTATATTGGACTAGATTAAGAGAAGGCAAGCGTTGCGCATGACCGACCCAACAGGAGAGGGGTAGAAACAAACGCGGGGGTGTAAATTGTCCAAGACCCTACGTTTTAACTAAATCACTCATATCATTTAAAAAAGAGGACTCTGAACTCATGGCGAGTGTTCTGACTGGACACTGCCTTCTGAGGTCACATGTTTTTACATAAGGCTTTGTCTGTGTTAGCAGATGTAGAAAATGCGGGTTGGAGAACGAAGCGATCGGGCACATTTTGTGCTTGTGCCCTGCGCTTGGCAGGCTAAAAATTCAGCTATTAGGACTGATACAGCTCTCAGATCTAGAATCAGCAAGTTGCATAGGTCCCAGAAAGCTTCTGTTATTTGCCAACAGGACGGAGTTGTTTTATATATAGGTCCTGGTTTTTGGCAGGGGTTTTTAGTATGGTTGTAAAACAGAACCTTTATTAATTAATAATCTACGACTCCCTAATCGTTCATAAGTAATATTTGCTAAACAAAATAAACCAGATGAACAAAGACCATGAGCAATCATTAAAACATACATTTTTGGCAGGGGTTTTTAGTATGGTTGTAAAACAGACTTCTGGTAACATTGCGGTTGCATTCAGTCTATGCGTGGTCTTCACGGTCCGGCCGTTTCAACTTAACCTAGCTTAGGTAAAGGACAGGGTGTCGAATATAAGCAAGTTTAGTGTATTACTATGCGGCAAGAAAGTAAATACTGCGCAAAAACAACAATAAAGAGCACCAACGCAATTACAGGAGCTACACATACATTCACTCTCCGTGTACATAACGCCATACATGTATACGACAAGAACAAGCGAAACCCGGTTGAGATGGCAAGTAGCTTACACCCAGTTGTATATAGCCACCGTGAATACGAGACACAGAACGAATCAAGATAAGCAACTATTCGGGAAGACTGTTTGCAAAAGTATAGGCCCTGGTAGAAATAATTATGAGGCAAATAATTGGTATAAAAGCGGTGCAGTGAAAGTGAAAATGAATAGGATTAATTTTAACACTTAAGCAAAATACGAGAAAGCATTAAGTAATGTAGTGATTGAAGAGCATTTTGTGTACGAAATACTAGACTATATTTATTCGACGGTTCAGTGAGCGATCATCGACAATGTCCAAAAATTCCTAACAACGCCTACTTTGTATCAAATGAGTTTTGAAGAAAATTGCTCCTACGCCACGTTGTCCTCGCACTTTTGTTTACAATACATACATAAGTTATGATTTCAGCTAAAAAGTGTTAAAATTGCCAACGGTTTTTCGACCCAAGCGATGTCTAGCCGGTTCGTTATTTCAATTCGACGATTGAAAGTGGCCGGGATATATTATATTTTTTTCCTAAATTACCTTCTGAATAACTATTATAATAAATAATGAAATTAAATTTGTATTGTACAAAGACCAGTGCACTCGCAAACGCATGCTTTATGCCTCTTTAAGTATTGAAATACATAAAGAAATATTAGCATAAATAAAAAAACAAAATACAACTCCAATAAATATTGAAAAGCTTATAAAAGCATTGAAACCGCAAGCAATACAAAAAGTTGAAGGAAATGAATGAAGAATCAAAGGCAATGAAAGAAAAAGCTTAAACTATGCTACAAGAGTACACACGCCTCTATCAATGACTTTTCCCACGGCAAATGATATGCCCCAACGATTTGAACTACGTTGGCTACCTAAAGCAAATAATAAATACGTAAAAAAAAAAACAATTTAACAGCGATATTTCGCTAGCCATGAATTTTATCTCAATTCTTTTTTTCTCATATTTTACTAAGCTTCTCTTACTTTTGCTATACAGCACACACATACAAATATATAATATTATATTACCCCAATAAACATTTTTGTCAATTCTCACTTTGAGATACATTTGAGAATCAGTCTATTTCTCACGTTTCAAACGTTAATTTTTTCAAATGCATTTTAAATAACCGTTGATAGCATTCTCAAGCTAAAAGGCACATTTTTAATATGGAATTTTTCTTTATTTTCAAATTGAGAATTTTTGGATTCTCAACTTTTTTTCAAACGAGAATAAAGCGGAACGAAATGGAATCCACTGTTTTGCCACTTTCGGTAGGCAAATTTATTATTTGCCTCACTTTCCTTTTAACTCGTTTAGATTTATGCATAATGTAGTACAATATCACTTAATATTATTAAGATGTATAAATACTTCCTAATTTTTTCACTTTATGTCCAACTTCACTCAATAAAATTGCTTGTTTACATTTCCAGTTAAAGTATGCAAATTAGAGATCGAAGAATTATCAACGGCATTATCGACGACACTATCGCTAGCATTGATGTAAAATAAGCATGTTGTACTATGTTTTATTTTATTCTTGGGTTTCACGAACACTTATTATGTGCTTTAAAATTGGCGGAAAAAATATTCACATTATTATTAACGAAAATATTCCATGATATAGATGGTTTTCAACCAGAATGGAACGAAACGCAAATATATTTCAAACCATTCTCAAGTTGAAGAACAACGTTTGAGAAAAGTTTGAGAGAATATCAAGCTTCAAATGATTAATAATGCTGAATACCAAACTGAGAATTAGTGTTTTCTGAAAAATTTGAGAGAAAAAAATTTTCAAGTATATCTCAAATTATTCTCAAGGTGAACATCGACGTTTGAGAAAAACTCGAGAAAATATTTTGTTTCAAATGATAAATAATGTTGAATATCAAACTGAGAATCAATGTTTTTCTCAAACCTGTGAGATTTTTGTTTTCGGTGTTCAGTGCAAGTGCATTTGTTTCTTTGAATTTATATGCGCATCTTTGTTTGTGTGTGTAAATTTTGTAATAGTATGGGTGTATGTTGCCTGATATTGCTAATGGATTTTTAATGAGCGTCATAAATAAGAGTGAATTGCAGCAATGCCACCAACGCCTATGCCAATGTCGATGACGATGCTTTTTACTAGTAAATAGCAGCATCATGAAGATTGCAATATTGTTGTTGTTGTTGTTGCTGCGAGAAATATTGCTAACGTCATTGGCAAAGTAGTCGCTATTGGCACAATTATTCGTACTTTGCATTGCAGAGAATTCAGCACAAAGTTGATTGTGTGAATATACAAAAATGGGGTAACTGAGGTGTCTGCTCTGTGGTTATGTTGTCCTAGTTTGTTTTGGGTTTTTTCACTTCTGAATTGTTGTACTGTTGTAGAGCTTGATGACTTTTTGTTTATTTATGACAACAACAGTAAGAGGGATGCCAAAAAAGAAAGATATTTTCTATTGAATTTGTGCATAAGTACGTTTATAGAAAAACATAAATTTTCTCAAAGCTCATACTCAACAAGGTCGGTATTTTGGCTACATTACAGAGTATATTTATTTATAGACATTAAAACGAAATATATATTTATGCCTGATTTGCGGATATTTAGCTTTGCGTGCTTTGCCATCAACAGAGCATGCGAACACTTTTGTGAAAATATGCATTGAAAGTTTTTTTTTTAACGAATATTCGCTAACCCTCTTACAGTACAAACTCCTCAATTATGACTCATCTCTTATAACTTGTAATATTTTCAACTAAATTTGTCGTTAGTAACAACGCGACTTCAATTAGGATGCACACAGTCCTTTGTAATCTGCTCTGGTAAAATATTAACAGATTGCAAAGTGGTAAATTTTTTTTTTTTGCTTTGCCTGCAAATTTGTGAATATGTTTAAATTTTTACATAATAATGCGGCTGCGAACAAGAATTTTACCAAAAAATTCGGTTTAAGAAGGGTATAAATCCAGGCAACACTTATGTAAGAACGAAAACGGAACCTCGAACCGGTGTCCAGATAGCACTAAGATTATGGAGGAAACACTTCTCTGCTCTTCTAAACGGGGAATGAACGCACAGCGATGAACCGCACAGAGTAATGAACACGATCCCGAAGTTGATAATGATGTTAGTAATGTTCACATCACGTATACGCCATGTCGGCTGCCATTGTGCATAGAAACAGTTGAAGCATTCATTTTTGGATTGTGTAGCTGTCAAAATGGGTTTTTGATTTTAAAGTAAAATGTTGCGTTGCAAATGACAATAACTATGAAGGCAACCACTTAATGCCAAAAATAAATACTGCATTATAAATTGTTGGTATTTTTACGGATACTTTTCAATGAAGGTTTATTTGAAGGAGTGTTTTAGAAAATGTTTATTTTAACTGCAGTAAATGCAAAAGTTTGAGCTTGATCTTGTTAATGTATTTTTAGCTGGACTTCAACACGGCATTTATAAGAATGTTCTTTACAACAGCCATTAAGAAGCGAATAACAAATTTTAGAATGTGTACAGTATAGAGTTAGCTTTACAATGAAAAATCGATAAATTCTCGATTATAAATCGTCAACATTACGGTTTTTAAGCGATAAATTTTTGGTAACAGATCGGTACTGAATTACTTTTAAAGAAATATCGCTAGATTTTACATTAATACTTGATAGATTTTCGATAAACTTTTGAAAGCATAATTAGAACTCTTTGTTATTACATGTCGATAACTTTCCGACAATTAGTCGAAAAATCTCGATTATAAATCGATAACTTCTCTCTTATTAATCGATCACTTCTCGATTATAAATCGAGAACTTTCTGCAAACATATCGATGAAATCTTGCTAAAAAATCAATAAAATGTTGAAAACTAATGACAAAATACCGATAGCTTATTTTTAAATAGATGATAACTTTTCTCTATTAAAGCATAAGTTTTCAACATATCGATTATTTTGATATAACAAACCGATAACTGTTTGCTTACAAATCGGTTTAATTAACAACTTTTTTTGATAATAAATCAATAAATTTTCAATAAGAACTCGATAACTCGTCGCTAAAAAATCTAATACACTCCAAATATAATTCTGCCATGAATAGCTGTTCAGTGAAAATGCATCTGTATTGCAGATGCCATTCGGAATCGGCATAAAAACAATTATAGAACACGCCAATTTGTAGGAAAAATTAAAAAAGGAGCACGACGCAAATTGGATGAGAAGCTCGGCCTAAAATCTCTTCGGGAGTTATCGCGGCCTGCATTTTTTTTAGCTCATTGATTACAAATTTTTAGTGAAACGATATCCTTGGAACCAAAAACAGTTATATACAATCTTCGCTTCAAACTTTGCAAAAAGAAAAAATATTCTTGGTGCGATTTACCACGGAAGGGAATTGGGTCAAACGTCTCTTACAATTTACCTCGTGCTGCCCTTAATTTTTCATACAAATTTAATGACGGGATCTACATCTTAAATGACGACTTCCGACGGCATTTGCCAGGTAGATAAATTTTCCCTGAGAAAATTATATAATTGATAAAATGACTTTCCAATTGTTAGAAGTTGCTTTGTACGGGACTCGAACCTGGGACCTTTGGTGGGGTAGACTGAGCATGCTACCACTGCACCACGACTGTTATTCATATAAGCGACTTTGGAGCAAATCAATGATGTCACTAAGCTGAATAGGTCTTGCTAGGCATCTGCTCTCATTCAACGGGATCGTTCACGGCTCACTTGCTTAAGTCACACTTTAGCATTGTTAGTATAATTCCCGATCCGAAATTCTCGCTGTATATATGATTAACATCAGTCCGAAGATAGACATAAAACCTGTAGTGCGTAGCTATCACTTTGGACAAGGACAAGTTTTCTTATAGTTACGGTTATTGTTATGGTCTTTAAACCTTTCATGAACATTAAATGGTATATTAACTTTGGTCAGATGTTTGTAACGTTGAGAAATATAGAAGATAGACTCACCATTAAGTATACCGAATTGATCAGGGCGACGAACTGAGTTGATACTAAACTGATAAACTAGTCCCTCAAATTTTGAAATATATCAATGAAATTTGGCACAAGGATGTATTTTTGTATTATATTAGACATTTGCCGGGTCCGGTAGGATCGGACCACTATAACATATATCTCCCATACAACCAATCGTTCAGATAAGACGATGTTGGTCATTCCTGCCGCAATTTAGAAAATATAAACGTGAAACTCGGTGATATATATTCTAACATATCATAGACGATATCCGGAAAAAATCACTTTGATTGGAGCTATATATAGTAATATCCCATACAACCGATCGTTCAGATAGAAAGATTTTTGGCAATTTGTCCCTTAATTTACAATATAAAAACGTTAAACTTGGTGATATTTATTCTATTATATCATAGAAGATTTCATGAAAAAAAATCATTTTGATCGGAGCTTTATATAATATATATCCCATACAACCGATCATTCTGATATAAAGATTTGTGGCCATTTCTTTCTTAGTTTCCAATATAAAAACGTTAAACTTAGTGATGTATATTCTATTATATCATAGAAGATTTTCTGTAAAAATCATTTCGATCGGAGCTATATATAATATATATCCCATACAACCGATCGTTCAGATAAGGGGGTTTTTTGCCATTTTTTATTTTATATTTATCTTAAAAATCGTTTAGGTATGTACATCTGTTCACTATATATTTCTTATCTTATATATCCGATTATTTGGAGATTACGAACGGGATACGATTATTGATCAGCCCCATTCATGAAAGGTATGAAGTCTTTGGCACAGCCGAAGACAGTCCCGTCCTTACTTCGTTTAATTATGGTTATGCTTACGACTTAGGTTGTGGTCACGGAAATGGGTCGCTATCACCGCCTTGGCCACCCTTAATATGGGTATGAATACCATACGGTTATGGTTTTGATTTTAGGTACTGGTTATTGTTATGGTTACGGTTGTGGTCACCGCTTTGGCTACTCAAATATAACAACGTTTCTAAGTAACTTGCTCTTGATGTGATCGGCAGAAGTATTTGATACCAGTGATTTTTTTCGGAAATGAGCTGCTGCGCATACTACATACATATGCGCGTATAATTGTACAATGTAAATACGTACATGCATATGTATGCAGTAGAGGTTTACGCCGATCACTTAATCGGCGGCGGCGGCGCAGGCTCTATTATATACAAGCGGCGGCGGCCTGTGCGGCGCGCCGGCGTACGCCGGTGTTCATGCTTTAAAAAGCTTGATTTTTCGATTTAAAAAAATTTTATTTATGAAAGCGTTTGCTTGTATGTATTTAAGGAAATCAACGTGTTGGCCATTTCGGAAAGATCCGAGGTTTTTGCCTCAAGATCTCGCAGACTTTTAAGTTAAATGATGTTTACTGCTGTTTTCCGGCCTAATGATATAAGAGCTCATTATGGATGACCGCATAGCTTCAGTATGAGGTAAAAAACATTTCAAAGGAGTGTTTGTGCCTCTAGAACCTACTAAAGGACTTGCATCACAGATTTCGCTTATTCTTTCGGCCAATCGCAATATAAAATTTAAAAAAAAATCCGCACTTTTTTTGCTTTTTTTAACAACTTGAAAACAATTTGAAACGCCTTAGGTAATTTCTGTTTTTATGGAAAAAATATGCAAAGTGATTATATAAATTTATTATATAACGTTTCTTTTAGTGTCTTGTTTTAATAACTTGATGAATTGAGTAATGCAAAGTCCGTGACATCGAAAATGCCTGTTTTTTAAATAACTTTTGAACAGTTAGAAAGAGTTAAATTTCGCAATTAGTTTTTTATAACTTACAGTGATGCACATCCGTTAATACCACTTTCGACCATATCCGACCAATTTTCGACTTGACCAATAAATGGCCTAAACAGTCCTATACGAGTAAAAAATATAGTACCGCGCCGGAGGCCGCCGCCGCACCGATATTTTTGACATTCGGCAGCGGCGTGCGAAAAACGACCCTTATCGGCGGCGGCGCCGGCGTTTATCGGCGGCGTATATCTCTAGTATGCATTCACTTGTTGGTATAAAGCAACAAAGTAAATATGCACAATATAAGTAAGTTGCATAGTTACTCACTAACTATAACTAACAATAAAGTTAGGAATTATGAAAAACCTACACCATACATTTATCAACACACACACATAAAAGTATTTGTATGTTTCATAAAAACAGGCGGAGGCACGCCTGCATGACAACATGTTATCTACAAGCTCAGCCATGTATGTAGTTACAAGAAAAAACACAAAAAAAAAAAATATTGTTTACGTATATAGTTACATATGTATCTGTGAGCATATGCTCGTGCCCATGAACCATAACTATGCGTATTATTTTCTGATTTCTGGTTAAAGTTTTACATTTCTTGTTCTCTTCCTTCTTTACTTAACTCTTTCTGCCCTTAACCCACTGCCTGCTAAGGAAATTGCAAATTCTATACAGCATTGAGCCTAGTTGTTGTCATCGCAGTTGCTGGGATAAACTACTAAATTTACTTCTCACTATTGTATATGAAATTTATGTTATGAGTTGTTACTCGTTTATAAATTCTTGTCGCATTTGGCGTATTTTGAGATAAGAACTTATTGCACTGCATATATGTATGTATGTGTGTATGCACATAGAATTATTTGTTCTTTCGCAATTGATATTGTTATACAAGCTAAAATAGTTACTATAGCCAGTGTTCATGAGTCCTTTTAACAACGGTTGCGTTTTTGTAGCAGAAAATAAACTTGCCCAGAGATATTCCTAGGGAACGTGATTTTCAAGTCTAGTCGAACCACTTATATTTAAGTTTTTATAAAAGTAAGAGAATAAGAACCGTGCTAATGAAAGACTTATATTTTAGAGAGTTTTCATTTAACTTCCCTTTTAGTTTTAGTTATAACTTGTGTAACGAATGATTTAAAATAAAGCTTTCAGTTTTGGAGAATACATTAAAGACGCGTGTTTGACTCCCAAGTCTGACCATATACAAACACCAAGCCATGATAATGATAAAAACAAATATATCACATCACTAATCTGACACTAAGTAAATAAAGCCACAGCAACAACAAAGCAGACAGTCACGTGTATCTACATAAACGAATCAATCATTATGTCTACACATATGTACGTACACGCAGCTAAGAGAAACGCACAAATACATGCATATATCTTATCTGAGATGCTCACAAAAGTAAGGCAATAATTTGTGCAAGTATCACTCACATATACACGCGCATATGAGAAGCTATAACGTGCATCTGCAGTTGTAGCTGGGAATTTTAAAGCTGGTAACTAAGTTAAATTCTAGAAACGCCTAGAAGTATGCGAACGAGGAAATCACAGAGTATAAAAGGAGGTAAAGCTGAGAATCAGGAATCAGTTTGATTTAAGCACGCTATCTGTCGAGAAGTAGAAGTGTTATTGTGAAAGTAGTCTAATAAATATTGGAGTTATTTATTCAATAGCTTAGTGATTCGAATGTTAGCAGAAGGTTGCAAATAAGATGAAATTCCCAAAATTAGTTACAATATCAAAAGGACAGCAGCAGTAGATTTGTAGAAAGTAGAACCTCGCATCGAGATATGCTTTTTCAAGAAAAGCTTTGAAAACACATACATATTGTAACGATTTTACTTGCAAATCTTCTTATTTGCAATCTTCTGCTTAGTTCGAATCACTAAACTGTTGAATAAATAACTCCAATTTGTAATAATGCAAAATGGCCTTTATTAAAGTACTTCACAATAACACTAAAACTGTGCAACGAATAGCTTGCTTAATAACCAAACTGATTGATAGCTCAAATGAAACTCTACTATTCAAAATAATACTGCTCTTGCTCGCTAGATAGCGTCTTAGTCGAAACTGCTTGATAACTCAAATCAAACTGAACTCCAGCGCCTCTACAATTGCCACCTTTTATACTCTTGGATTTCAACGTTGGCATCTTCTAGGCGCTTCCAGAATCTACTAGTCCGGCAGCTCTCAAACTTCTCAGCTGTAACTACAATTGCACAATTTTATAGTTTTTCTCATTGCATACTTATAGGAGTATCTCAGATATATGCATGTGTTTGTGCATTGACTCTCCGCTGCTCGTATACGTACATGGTACATATGTGTAGACGAAATTATTGTTTCGTTTATGTAGATACATAGTGATTGATCTATGGATGTGAATTCACGTCCCTGCTTAGCATCGGCTTAGAGACGATAGCATCGCTCAGTGCTGCTAACATTCGTTACAATATGATCAATAACTTTGAAATCGTGCAGCGTGAGCTTAGCAGTAGTCTGTTAGTATGAATAACCGAGAATTTTTCGATATAAAATCAGCAACTTTTCGAAAACACATCAATTCAGATATATCGGTGGAAAATCCATAAATTTTTGTTAACACGCAATAACTTTGCGATAAATATATTTTCAACAAATTCAAAAAAGTGGTAAGCCATGTTCTTCTATTTGTAGTAATCCTTCATAACTTACATATGTTAGCAAAGCTGCAAAAAACCTTAGAAATGTAACGATATGTACCGGTTCATGAAGCGGTCTGTGGCTACCTTTTCATCGCAGGTGTTTTGCGTTGCTTAGTTATTGTGACTCTCAAACTATCATATAAGTTTTAGTTCTCTTAACATATTCTTTATCAATATTTATAAACATTTTCCGCCAGGTTATAAAAGAGTTAAAACCAATTGGAGAAATATGTATTTCTTGAGAGACCTATTGATTCCTATAGAACATAATTTGTAAAACCTGGCTCGAGGTCCGGTGTATTAAAAAACGCAAAGTTTTTATTTTTTTCCTGATATATTTTAATCTCCTTCGGAGATCGTCTTCAGGGGCTACAACAAATATTGTACAACAGCATTTTTAATAAATATATTGAACAAATAGAAATAACATATATACATACATATATGAGTTCAAATATAAATTTTATTCGCAATTGCTTAGTTAGCCATACAATTTTGGACTGAGCTTCCAAGCGTCTACTGAGTGTCGATATATGTGTGCACAGTTTTCTACGTTGACTTTGTAATTTAGTCTCTTATTTGATGGTGTATTTGTAATATGTAGCATTTTCAATGTGTACCTTTTATTAAAATTCTTTTCGCTCTGTAATATGCTCACAGCTTCAAAATCTGGACGGTGGCCGCTCTCCGCACAGTGGGTCGCTAGTGCCGTGTTTTGTGAATTTCCAGATTTTTTACATTTTACGTCTGATCGATGTCCTCCTATTTTTATTGTACCTACATATATCTTATCACATGTATTGTTTTCGCCAGCACACGGGATATTTTTGTGGAGCGAACATTACTTGGATCGGAAAGTTGGTAGGAAAGGAGATATTATTAGTCAATCAATTGCGCTCCACCTTTATATTTTCACTTCTCATAAACATTTTGCCAATTTCTATGCCAAAATTTATAAATCAAAGTTTAGTGAGAATATGTCTTTATATAAGGAGACATTTTTCACTGACTTTTGTCAATTTATATAAAGGAAGTGCTTAAAATTTTTTTATTTAATTTTTATTTTCTCCTATTCTAACATTTTCTCGGTGTCTTAACCTATCTGTTAAATTTTCGCTTGTAGCTTGATTTTTTTTTAAATATCTCAGTCCGTGCACCCCCTAGCGACACTTTTTGTATTGTGTAATCGGCCTCTGAATTAAACTCTAAATGTTTAGCCTCTAGCTTATCGAGAAGTTACTTAAAACCCGGTTTCAAATTTCCAAATAATTATCTAATTTTTTCGATCCGTGCGCCAGCTAGGAGAATTTTTTTCTCCCTTTGCTCATTTGTCACGGTGTCTTAACTGCCTCTGAGGTTTCATGTTTGTAGCTCAATGAGAATTTACTTTAAGATCGATCTCAAAACACAAAATTTCCAAATTCTTATCTAAAAATTTCGATCCGTGCTCCACCTAACAGAATTTCTTTTCTTAAACGTTCTCGGCGTCTTATCCTATCTGTAAAGTTTTACAGTTGTATCTCAATGAGAACTTACATAAAAGCAATCCAAAAATTCCTTCCGTTTCGTACGATTTTTCTAAATATCTCATCCCGTGCGCCCCCTAGTGAATATTTTTTTATATCGGTCATCGGCTGTCATCGAACTCTGGATTAAGTTTGAAATTTATAGTCTCTAGCTCATCGAGAAGCTACTTAAAAGCTGGTTTGAAAATTTTGAAATTCTTATCTAATTATTTCGAATCGTGCGCCACATAATGGAAGTTTTTTCTCCTTTTGGTCCTTTGTCACGGTGTCGTAACTGTCTCTGATGTTTCATGGAGCTCAATGAGAAGTTACTTTAAGATCGATTTCAAAACATAAAATTTCCAAATTATTATCTAAATATTTCGATCCGTGCGCCACCTAGCAGAATTGTTTCTCCTTTTCTTAAACTCTCTCGGCGTCTTATCCTTTCTGTGAAGTTTTACAGTTGTATCTCAATGAAAACTTACATAAAAGTTAATCCAAAAGTTCTCTCCGTTTTGTGTGTTTCACGTTTGTAACTCAATGAGAAGTTACTTAAAAGTCAATTGCAAATTTGTATGAAAAGCGGGCAAACATTCAAACAACCTAATATAAAGAAAGTAATAAGAGTGTTTTTGTGTATTGTGTTGTTCACCGCCCCTATATACCGAATGGATTCGTTTATGAACCGATTCTGCACAAACCTGTATGCAGCCCTGATTTCGACTACCTGAAGTACTTTAAATTCGGTTCTCTTGTTAAAGCACTTTTGCATGCCACTATGATTGCATTTGGTTTAGCACACCATGATGAATGACCATATCTCAAAGTCGTAGAAATATAAAATATTCTTACGTCACAGCACATACATACGTACTGATGCATGGCCATACATACATATGCTATATCTATCCATACTTGGCTACACATATGCTTCACAAAATGTATGGTATGCTTATTAAATGCAAACTTTTTGAGATTGTCCAGTATTATCATATTTTTTCAGTATTATCACGTATGTCTCAAAGATATTTTTGCATAATAAAATTTGTCATATAAAATAAACATATTTTTAAGAGCACTCAAAAATATTACTTTGCTTGTGCAATCTGTAGGTAAAACAACATATATATACATATAGTTATATATAAGCCATATATATTTTTGTTACAATCAAACAAAGGGAAATAATATATATTTTTTTGTAATTTTTGTACCTTTGCTTTCAATAAGCACACACGCACCGCACAGCATATTCACTTCTGGAAATTTGTTCTTTGTCACTCAATTGTCCTTTTTTGTTTGTAGTGGCTCTTCACAATCAGTGCAAATACTTGTAGATTTTCTTGTGGTTTATTTTATATTAAAATTTACTTTTCTTGAGTTTGCATACCCGTATTGGTCAATTTTCCTTTAGTTAGGCTTAGTTTGTTTTACGTAATCAATTTAATTTCCACGTGTTGCTTTGTTGAGGTTTTCGATGTAAATTATTATTTGAATTTCTGTCACGCAGGCAGTTGTTTATTTGCACAAGTTGGTTAAGTTAAAATTTAAGATTAGAGTATTCTGTGTAATGAGCTTTTCATTTATCTTTCTTTATAGTTATTTTCAAGAATCTTTTGTAAGAAATAGTTTTTAGAAATTAATAATTGCATTTTAATTTGGTTTTCTACTCTTAAAAAAAGAGTTCAATGGGAAATTGAAGTAATGTCACGAAAAATATCTACGATAACACCACTGCATATACGTAACCCTCAATTGCTCAGCCATTGGCGAATGCCGCTTGCATGAGGGATGTAACACAGCCTCGGTTCAGATACGTGAGAACTTCTGATTGATTTAAGCTTCCGACTGTTTGAAATCGGATTTATAATGGTAGTCGATTATTAGAAACGGTTATTGGAAAAGCCTACAGACCTAACAAAACCGTAGGTTTATCTTGCAGCTGAAACTTTTTATACCTTTCATGAAAATGAAATGGTATATTAATTTTGACACGAATCTCAAATTTGAAAGTCATTTAAGTTCAAGATGTAGAGCTGAGTTGATTTTGCCATGCCCGTCTGTTTGTTTGTATGCAAACTAGTCACTAAATTTTTGAGATACACTGAAAGAAAAATACTGGTAAAATCAACCGAAATATGGGTCAATCCAACCGAAATTTCTGTCAATTTTTATCCATCGCAACAAGATGTTGAATCAATTGCTCACAAATCGTTGATTCGTAATTGACCGCTTTAGAAGATAAATTAAAAAAAAAAGTTGTTGCGACAGCTTTGTACGAAAGTACCTATGTTGCGGCATTTGCAAGGCAGATTAGTTTTCACTGAGATCTTTTCATGGAAGAAATACACTCGGAGTGCTAGCCGAAAAGTGCCGAGGGGCGACCCCGCGTAGGAAAATTTTCTTCTAATTTCTCTTCTGTTGAAATGACTAAATTAATTTGTTCGATTGACAAAGAACTCGGTCGAATTAACCATAATTCGATCAATTTCACCGAATCTCCCTTAAGTCAAGAACAACAGAACCGATTTGTTGATTTAACTAGCCCCAATTCTTTCAGTGTATCTTGACAAAATTTGGTGAGCGGTTATATTTAAGTGTCCGATTAAACATTTGTCGAAACTGGCCGGATCGGACCACTATAGCACATATCACCCATACAACCGATTTTTCAGAAGAGAAAATTTTTGTGATCCGCAATTTATCAGATTGAAGCTTCAAACTTCACCATGTGGTTTCGTATATTGTATATATTGTTGTCTGAAACAATGAATGAGATCAGTTGTATATATAGCATATATCTCCCACAACCGGTTGTTCCGATAAAAAGCTTTTCGTAAATACTGTCCGATTCGAACAGCTAGACGCTTTAAATTTCACCTCATGCTTACATATTGTTGTCTGAAAAAATTGTATAGATAGGTGGTATATATCGTATGTATCACGTACAGATATATACCATTTCAGATCAGAAACTTTTCATAATTGCCGTACAATTTTAACAGCAAGAAGCTTCAAATTTCACGAAACGCTCACGTATATAGCATATATTATTGTCTGAAAAAATCATAGAGACCGGTCTTATATATGGTATGTATCCCATACAACCGATTATCCAGATAAGGAACTTTTCGTAATTTCTGCCCCATTTAAACAGCTAGAACCTTCAAATTTCACCATACGCTTTCGTATATAGCAAGTATAGTTGTTTAGAAATTTTGAAGAGTTCGGTCGTATATATAGCATATGTCCCCTACAACCGATTGATCAGATAAGAAACTTTTCGCAATTTCTACAACCTTTTAACAGTTAGAAGCTCCTAATTTCACCAAATGCTTATGTATATAGGATATGTTGTTGTCCGAAAAATTCATAGAGATCGGTAATTGTTTTTTAATCAATCGCTTAGGTATGTATGTACATCTCTTCGCTATATATTTCGTATCTTATACAGCCGATTATATGGATATTATCAATGGGATAATATTATTATTCAGCCCACTTTTCTGAAAGGTACGAAGTCTTCGGCACAGCCGAAGACAGTCCCGGCCTTTCTTGATTATTTTCATTTCGGCAAATTCGTTATGTTTTAAAAAAAATCACTGCATTTTACTCTAAAAGAAGAGAAGCACATAAACCTCTATATAAAACAAATTTCATCGCATTTATATGTTGTTATATTATTATTATATTATATTATATCATATTATTTTTTTCGCCTGCCTCTTCAGTAGTACCATCTTGTATACATTGCGCTTGTATAAATAGGTAGAGTTCCAGTCAAAGAACAAAACAGAACAGTGTGAAATAAGCATTGCCTTAAGAATCCCCAGTTTTCCCCAAACATAAAATTATTCAGATGGCTTTATTGAGTTGTAAACCGCGGAAACTCGGAATGTTAGCTATATGTAAGTAAGTGTAGTATTTGGAAGTCACGCGCTTTGTAAGTAATCCAAAACGTAAGCGTAAGCGCAATTGTAAGCGTAATGATTGCTAGTGGTATGCTGTATGGGGGACTATTGAACGTTAGTGAAGGCATCATGTCGGTAAGTGGAGGAAAAAAAATGAAGGAAAGGCAAGGATTAAAAAAATAAGAGGAAAAGAAAGGAAAGACTTAAACTCAAAACTGAAACCATGTTAATAGTTTGTTATCTTTAGCAACCGTTATAGACAAAAACCAACTCACCTCAAAAACTTAGAGGGGTATGCAGACTGTCAATGCTGAGCATAATGAGAGCCATGGAAACTACCCCGACAACTGCACTGTATGCCATTCTGCATATTTCACCTGTAGAGCGCCGACCATACGGCCATCGTAGTATAGCGTCATCAATCACAAGACGAACATACTACCTGATTCCCTACCTGCGCTTCGAGGGAGATCTTAAGGCCACAATAGAGGTGGACGGTAGCGCAAGGGTGCTCAAATGGTGGACGAGGCGATACATGTGTAGACAAATGGTTCCAAAATAATGGAAGGAGTAGGGTCTGTGGTATACTGTGCTGATATGGAGATAAATAGATCCTACAGGCTGCCGGATAACCTAACTTTATATTGTAGTCAAGCAGCAATTAAGGCAATAATCTCGCATAGCACATCATCTAAATGCGTGTGAGAGTGTAAGCAGTCTCTGAAGAGAATCGGGACAGGGAGAAGCATACATCTATATTGGGTCGCAGGGCATATGGGAATAGATGGGAATGAAAAAGCAGATGAGCTCGCTAAAAAGAGAGCATATTTTGAAGCTCGCTCCGTAGACTACCCAATTAGACTGGGCGAAATTAAATGAAGGTGGGTGAGCATGGGTTCAAGCACGGGGCTGTAAAGTGTCGAAGATTATGTGTAGGTGTTACAACCTTAGACTAACTAAGTTGCTTCTATCATTAAAACGAGAGGACTGTAGACTCATGACGAGTATTCTAACTGGACACTGCCTTCTGGCGTCACATGCCTTCTAGCGTCACATACCTTTAAACTAGGCTTGTTCAGTGATCGCAGATGTTGGAAGTGCGGGTTGGAGGAGGAAACGATCCAGCGCGTTCTGTGCTCGTGCCCTGCGCTTGCCAGGCTACCACTCCAGCTCTTAGGAGTGATAAAGCTGTCAGATCTAGAAGCAGCAAGTGGCTTAAGTCCAAGGAAGCTTCTAGTGTTTGTCAAGAGGGCAGAGTTATTTTATAACATAGGTCTTGGTTTTTGATAAGCGTTTTCAGTGTGGTCGTTAAAAAAAACTTCTGGTAACACTACATACCCATTCAGTCTATGTGAGATCCTCATGGACCTGCCAGTTTAACCTAACCTTACCGTTATTGACGAGTTATCCTTTTGGTATATGCTGTTGTTGTTGTTGTTATTACTCAAACAATTTTGAGAAGTTTTATCGCTTAGAAGATCCATTGCAGAGTGTAGGTCCGGTACGTTCCGGCAACAAACCCATTAAGGTACAAGCCCAACCATTTCGGGAACTATTGAATATGACCACATTAAACCTTTTAGGTCGTTCCGTCCCTGCTACCTTGTTCCATGAGGAATTTGGGGTCACCATAACCCCGGCTGCTTAAGACACATGATTCTCTACAAGTATGTGAGCTTAACAATAAGTTTACAGAAGTTATAAATTGCGCTGGCAACTCATTGAAAGGGTTGAGCTACACAACCCTTGAATCACTCGGGTATTTTAGTCGCCTATTACGAAAGATATACCTGTCGCGTATTCTCCCTAAGCCCCCAAATCGCTGGGGGTTAGTCCAAAAAGACAGAAGGGTTTAAATGAAACAAATTGAAATTTGAGCGATTTGATATATGTTCTACTATTATTAATGCCAATTTATCTGCCGGTATTTTGTCTGTATATTGGTTTGTCTGAATCTTGCCTTGTCGGAATTTCCGACAATTTTCAATACGCCTTGTAGGGACTATGAATGTTATGATTATAAAAGCTGCAAAAGCACTCCTTTCTTTGTTTGTGTTAAGCTAAAATTTGTATAGAAATAAAAAATATAGTCTAAAACAATTAAAGGTGTCTAAGTTCGGTCGTAGCCGAATAATATATACTCAGCGCGAGCTTCAATTGCACATTTCATTTCAGATAAATTACTTTTCGACATAAAAATTGGCAACACCCGTTTATAAAAATGTCTCCCCATTTCCTCTTACAATAAAACTTGATAAGTGAAATATCGTTGATTCAAAACTATTCTTGTCTAAGTTGTAGCTTATTATTCTAGTCAACGACCCTTTCAAACTTGTTTTATATCTAAGTTGCCGTGGGCTTTATCCGATCCCGTCCATTTTTACTAGAAATATTTTCTATTATAAGGAAAATTTGTGTAAACAATTTTATTACGACCCGTTAATTTTTCTTCGAGTTATGGCTCCCGAAACATAGAGAATTGCTTAGTCATAAAGGGCGGTGACACGCCCATTTTGTTAAATTTGAAGTTTTTCCTATCTCTTGGTATAAGTCCACTTGGGAAATGAAATACCATTGATATAAAGCTCTTTTTTGCAAAGATATAGCTTATTTTATTCGTCCACGACCCTTTTAAAAATCTTTTGTATAAAGTATTTAGTAAAGGCAACCTCTCCGGCGAATCTTGTTACGATAGGTTTAACGATTTTTGATTTATTATTAATAATATTTGTAAAATTGATTTTATCACAAGTGGGCGGTGCCACGCCCATTTAAAAAAATTTTCAAATTTTTATCAAGAGTCTCAATATCAGTCCACACGTCAAATTTCAACATTCCAGGTGTATTATTTACTAAATAATCATGTTTTTTGTGTTTTCCAATATGTTATGTATATAAAAAGTGGGCGTGGTTATCATTCGATTTCGCTCATTCTCCATACCACTCTATCCTGGGTCCAGGTAAGCTCGTGTACCAAATTTGGTGAAGATATCTCAATATTTGCTCAAGTTATCGTGTTAAGGGACAGACGGACGGACACGGCTCAATCAATTTTTTTTTCGACACTGATGATTTTGATATATGGAAGTCTATGTCTATCTCGAATCCTTTATACCTGTACAACCAACCGTTATCCAATCAAAGTTAATATACTCTGTGTGCAAAGCACGCTGAGTATAAAAACTAAAAAACACGGAAATATGGTGCAGTTTTAGTATACAAAATCCACTTAAATATTTGATGTTGATAGCACCGTAACGCAGAGGTTCCTGTCTGCGCTATTAAGCACAACGCGCTTTGTAGTGAGTTATTTAACCACTGCCGCGTGTCTTCAATAATTGCCGCTTGAAGGGTCTAACTCTCCTTTGTGCGCCTGGCTTAGAGTGTTACAAACAAGCATACATACAAGTGAGGCAAATATAAGTGTGTTAAAAAAGCTCATAATTGGTAAGAAATTTTCTTTATTTAAAATCTATTAAATTTTGTTTGATAATAAGCTTACAATTAGCTTTCATTTTTTTCTAATTAAATTCCTAAAAAACCCAACATCTAATATACGTTCCTGCTTTCCTATGATTTCAGCTAAAACTCAATGACTCCACTTCGCTATGCCCAATAGTGGTAAGAATATACCATTGCATAATTTTGTAGTTTATTTGTTGTTACACGTTACCAACGACAACCTTCTTTTTTACTGTTTAAAAAAATCTTTTTAACATTTATCTATTGTAAGTACGTAATTGTAAATTTCACAAACACTTGAACCTGAATGTACCGTTTATTTATTTGTATGTATTTGTAAGCGGGCGTAAAAGCAATTTATTTCATTGCCTACTTACAGTTCACATTTAGCGTGACAGTTGTCTCCAGTGTATGACCCTCGGTCATGGCACGATTCCAAACGACGCATTTGTATTTGGCGCCATCATCAGCGCGTCTTGGTAATATTTGTAATGTAGCATTTGTGTAGTGATTCTTGGAGCCGCCTTTAAGAATGTACGATTGTAATGGCACGGTGCTGCCCTCACGATACCAACTGTAATAAAAGTACAAAAAAGTGAACTTGAATGGTTAACGATGAAAAGAAAATGCGAAAAATGAGAAAAAAAAAGTAAAAGTAGCACCATAAAAGATGTGGGTGTGTAGAAATTCTATCTAGCACTTACACATATACATATATATGTATATTAGGGTGGACATGAACAAATTTTTTTCCATCATAGTGTTTTTCACTACATTGTTCAGGATATCTTAAAAGATAACCTCTAAAAATTACAGCTTTTAATTTTGTTACTTTAGCTTTTCCATACAAAATGTACAGGAAATCATAAACTATTTGATGTTGAGATTTAAACTCGAACAACTACTAAATGAGTCGAGTTATTTAATAACATTTTCAGACCTCTTTTGTGGGCCGTTCGATTTCCTATAGGAATATATGTATATATCTATGGGCATGGGTGCTAAGGATTAGAGCTCTGGAACAATCATATATATTATTTCCAATTGCTGTTTTTATGTACAGGTCTCTTTTTCGCTCTTATTTGGTATCAAAATCTATAAATATGGTTTTGGTTGTAAAGATGGAGATTCGGGCTATTAGCGAGCTTTGGGCAATTTTCGTCCTAGTGCTTTTGTTTAGCTATACTTTATTAAAATAATTTGTTAAAAATAAACAACAAGAAATCTATTTGTACTATGGCACTTTGTGAATATTTGCACTGCATTAACGGCAGTTGCTACCATACGCCAGATGGCAGCGCAAGCTGCAAGTTTTAACTGATTGATAGAAGATCTGATTTATGTTGATATTTGATAAGAAACTTTTATATTGGTTGCGCAAAATACCTAAGCCTAAGCGACAATGCTGCATAACCGGGTGTACTTCGGTACAGGTAACGATGTTCCACGAATTCCAAGAAACAGAACGAAAAGAGTATGGGTTCTGGCATGTAATATGAAATTTCTCAAGTAGTAAATAACCCTTTGTAGATTTGCGATTGGCATTTAGAGGCGGTTAAAAAAGTGAAAAAAGGAAATCGATTCAAGAACGGGGCTACTCCAAAAACTTTTGGGGAGGCTGACGATGAAGTGCCAACTGGTACTGGGTGCTCGTTCCTGCAGCCGGTTGCACCAACGACAGCCACAAAAGCACCGTCCACCGACATCGTGTTGGAGGAACTCTTCGTTTATTTAGACCTCCATGTAAAATACCAGCATCCAGATGTTTATCATAGAGAAGAGGGAACCAACACTGACCCGGAGATTATATGTGATTATGAGCCCTTCGCTAAGCGACGGTAATGTAATGTAATGAAAACAATCAAAAAGTTGAAGGAAGCCGTGAATTCAACGGAAAATGAGCTGCATGACTTGAAGAAGAGATCAATCGTGGTCATAAGGAATATCGCCTACGTCCTATGTAAAAGTTTAGAAGTCAGGCCGTTATTCCTTGGTACTTAATGTTGAATACTTTTCAGCGTACTGTGTTAGATATTTTAGACGATGGAGTTTCAGCGTTAGCCAAGGTTGGAATTTGGAGGCTCTGCACTCTTAAGCTTAACGTTATTTGCATTTGTATAAACTCAACATTTTTTATTAGCACTACAAACGCCTTTATTGCCGGCCAGTTAAACCTAACCTTGCATTACAATTAAAAACGTTATGTACTAGGGTTTTATGCCGAAGTTAGAGATAAGTTATTTAATATTTTCAGACATCTAGCAATAATCTCATCAAATCCAATGTAAAAAATTACTTTGAAACACTTAAGATCAGGGCCCAGATTATGTTTTACGATCTTATCGATACTCATAATAGCTCAGAAATGGTGGGTCGGATTGATGACATATGTATCTGAAAGAGCGACAAATAGTACTCGTTAGATCCATAATTCCTATTATAATTTTTAGAAATAGTTTGACGGTTGCATAGGCGGAAATGAGTCGCCTGTAGTTTCAGTTATTTCTTTGGAGGCACATTTTCTAATTTTTATTATATTTTTTGCAGTCAACTACATAAATGAATTAGATTGTAGTGAGAAGCAGCACAGACATTTTTCTCGAAACAAATCACGTCGCATTATCATCACTTTGCCAATAGGCATTGGTTCTTAGCTACTTTTTAAGCTATTTACGCCATTTTACACATAAAAGCATAAAAGCACGCCTCGTTTTTATAAAAACTTGAAAATTTCCCATACACTTTGTGAGGAAAAACTAAAGTCGCAACAAACCATTTTAAACTGAGGGGTGACATTTGGCCAGCGAGCATAACGTCAACTGGCCTTATGACCAATTCAAATGGCCACAAAGTCAACTGACGTAAGGATCCCGTGAAATGGATACAACGTCAAATTTTAAATGGTTACGAACTCAACATTATATATACACTGCGACAATCCTCATTTTCTAAAATGGTCATAAATTCTGCTCTTTTTCCTCGAGCGGCCATAAGGTCAACTATTTTGTTTTCAATCTCCACATATAACACTATATTAACAACTGTTGAATGACGGTTTTTTTTGTTATACTCAGCTGAGCAGTGTTCACAGAGTGTATTAATTTTGTTCGCATAACGGTAGCCCGTAACGGCATAAACTAATCGAGATAGATATAGACTACTATGTATTAAAATGATTAATTTAGCCATGTCCGTCCGTCCGTCTGTTCGTCCATCTGTGGGTAAATCGATAATTTGAGTAACTTTTGAGGTATCTTAATGAAATTTGGTATGCAAGTTCCTGGGCACTCATATCAGATCGCTATTTAAAATGAACGAAATCGGAATATAACCATGCCGACTTTTTCGATATCGAAAATTTCCAAAGATGGATAAACCGATGAAACTTGGTAGGTGGATTGACCTAATGACGCAGAATAGAAAATTAATAAAATTTTGGATAATGGGCGTGGCGCCGCCTAGTTTTAAACGAAGGTAATTTAAAAGTTTTGTGAGCTGTAGTTGGCAGATGAGTATGCAATGTTCGGTTGAACCCGAACTTAGTCCTCCTTACTTGATTTTTGTTTTTATTATATATTTTTCCGTCGAATAAAGAGAGAAACCGTTTTTTTATTTCAAATTTTGTATACGGCGGTCTCTTTTTGTATTTTGGTCCCATTCGGTGATAAGAAGAACTTATTCAACTTAAAGTATCACCTGCGGAATGTGAACGCTGTTTATCAATTGCGCGACTCTATCACGACCGTTATTAAAAATTGTACTGCAGGGAGCAAGCGAACTCAGTTGTCATATGTATATACTGTATCGTGGATATTTTTTATATAACTTTTAGCTCCTGTCCTTAGGATTGGCCCCCTAGTAGGAGACTCGCAGGGCTGTGTTTTCACCTCAAATGCGAGAGAAGTTCACTTTTGGCGAAGTTGATAAGAAAGCATACTCAATGGAGCAGTGCAGTTTCTTCTACGCCGCAGTTGGAAATAAAAAATTCACTTCGAAGTAATTTGGTCTATTTAGCTTTCGAACACTTTGTGGCCAAGTTCTGACCGGCCTATATACCTTTTCTAAGCTAAGCATACATTTTGCAATTGATTTTTCAGCGGGAGGTAAAAGGAGGGCTTGAATACATCTCGCAGTTGTGCGGATATACCTGATTAATAAATGTTTGACAAAGCAGGTGCCTTTCGCTGGCGGAAAACTGAAAGAGTGAGTTTTTGTGCTCACTTTCGTGCAAATGGATGCCATTATCCATAAGATGGAATGGGTTTAGATAGCGCTTGTATCTTGCCGAGGTAGGACCTTGTGATTGTACACTCGATTACAAGCTAATTGGTAGCAACTATTAGCACTTATTTATTTGGAGGGGTTCATGAAGAATTTCGTCGGTCCGCTTATAACGCCATTACATCCGTTGTGTATTTGATACCATGAGGGTGAGCCATAAAAACGCTGATACTCGCGTTGGGAAACTTAAAGATTAAGGAAAATTTGTATCAAAAATCGCGTCATTTTTTATTATTGATTAAAGTACAATATATGATTAAAAACTGGGGAGG
The DNA here is from genome assembly GCF_040869045.1 of Eurosta solidaginis. Lineage (NCBI taxonomy): Eukaryota > Metazoa > Arthropoda > Insecta > Diptera > Tephritidae > Eurosta > Eurosta solidaginis. Next base: position 226,808,473 of record NC_090320.1, read on the forward strand.
TGAGGATTACTTTGAAATAAAAACAAATTCAGTTAAGCGTCTTTTTTCCGAAATAGTTACAAGGACAAATGAAGTTTTCTAAATGGCTACAAAGTCAAATTAAGGAAGATTAGAAAGTTAATGGACCTTGTGAAAATTTAGAGTGGTTTTAAGACCAATTGTTCTTAAGGCTATTTGAAGTGGTCATACCTTCAATTGAACTTTTGGTCATTGACCTCATGTAACGCCACCCTCTAAACGTAAAAAAACAAGTAAGAAAGTACAAGTTCGGGTGAAACCAAACATTGCATACCCAGCTGTGCACTTGAAACCTTGTTATTGTTTGCTTTGTGTGGTGAGAAGTGTTGTAAGGCTACGTAATAATAATTATGTGGTTCTATTCTAACGTCTGTTTCGTTCAAAAGAAGCAAAAAGGATACAGACGCTAACACTAAAGAACATGAGCGGGTAAATATGCCAAATTTCATTCGGACTGGGAGATATTTGTTCGACTTATGGCATTAAAAGTGTTTTGGAAAGAGTGACAAAAATAGGGGTTGTTCACGCCCATTCTCAAAAATTGTTTAAATTTTGTTCTTAGATCAACCATATCACTACTGAGGTAAAATCTCCGTCAAATATAGTTAAATACTGTAACAAATTCTGGAGATTCCTGATATTTATGCACCTTCTGCTAACGTTCGAATCGCTAAACTGTTGAATAAATCACTCCAATATTCAGTATTGCAAACTGGTCTTTATTTAGATTACTTTGGGGGTAGTACTTCACAATTATACTTCACAACCAATAGCGTATTTAAATCAAAACTGAATAGTAATTCCTCAGCTTGCACTGCTTTTATACTATCTGTTGTCTAGTCCGCATATTTTTCCAAAGGTCTAGATGTTTCGCCTTCTAGAATTGTTGTATCTCATGCGTGGTTAGTTTCCAGCTATATACATGTATGTGTGAGTATCTACTTCGGCTGATGACTACATATTTGTGTGTGTGAGATATCTCTTCGTCGCTTTCTACATAAGAGTGGCTGCTTTATTGTTGTTGTGCATTTATTTAGTAGCAGCTTAATGATACTAATATTCGTCACAATACCATAGAGTTATTTAAAACTTTGTTAAGGTTAGACCTTTAGGAGAAGTGGACGTGCTCTTAACCGAGTTTGATTATCTTCACTAAGTATATACGGCTATTACGGCTTACTAAATTTACAAATTTTTTTCTTCTAAATGTTGGTGTTGCCACGCCCATATTCAGCTTTTTTTTATAATTTATGTTTTCTGTCCTACAACCAATCCAACTACCAAATTCATTCGCTTTTGAATTATCTCATTTTTCCATTTTCGATATCGAAAAAGTGGGAGCGGTCGTCCGATTTCGCTCATAAAAATCTATTCTGAGTGCAGATAAGCCCGTATATTTAATTTGGTGAAGATACCTTAATATTTGCTCAAGTTTTCATGTTAATGGTCACACAGAGGGACGGACGGACATGGCTTAATCAATTTTTTTCCGATACTGATGATTTTGGTATATGGATTTCTATATCTATATCGATTCCTTTATACCTGAACAACCAACCGTTATCCAACCGAAGTTATAATACACTATGTACAAGTACAGCTGAATATAAAAAGCTTACATTTTTACAGGTCGTTATTTGGGTTATACTGAAAAATATTTTGACCTCATCAGAAGGGCAAAATGCAATGTGTTTTTTGTCCCTCCCTAATAAATAAGCATAAGAATGTATTTGTATCTAAAATATGCAATATACTTATACATACTAGCATATTATAGTTAAAATCAAATTGTGGTAGTAGTGACCTTTGAATGAAGAATATTATGAAATATTATATTGACTTTCCACTTTTTAATTTGAATTGATATCCCCCCTCTCTAAAGCTTCGATTTATCTCTTTCAATTAAAAATGTGTGTGTGTATTGGTATAGAACATGTGTATATTGGTGGATACTTAACAATCCAGGTATATCACTTTTAGACATTCATTTTCTTTTAATTAACTTCCTTACATTGCTTGGGAAACACTGAGTGCCCTTGAGCATGTATGGTGCAATGAAAAACTGTCAGCTTCTTTATTTGAACAGCGTTGTAATTTCCGATACTTGAATATTTAAGTTAGAAACAAACTGCAGAGTAAAAAGCATCAACTTTTTAAAGCAATGTTCGGTTACGATGAACTGACCGGTCTACAAAGACTGAATGTGTACATTATGAAAACCCCAACAAGGTACCAGGACTTATGGAATAGCTTATTTGCTAGCTCGATGTAAGGTGCCTCTGCCACCCTAGCTCCGGGGGCATGGACCTAGCAAATGCAGGACACGAGCTCAGAATGTGTAGTTTCAGCCGTTTATTCCGTCAGCTCGCACCTCCGAAATCTCCTGATATTGACGAGGCCTAACTTAAAAAAGTGTAACACCAAAAAACAGTGCCCAATTAGTATGCCAATTGTTAGCCTTTCGGATTCTCTCTTAGGAGATATGAGATTTCGTAGGATTTTCACATGATCTTGCAGCCCCGCACTTCAGTCCACTCCTTTCCTGCTTGAGATCTTTCTCTTTAAGTAATCAAGTACATTGGCATACACACGATCGATTAAGAAAACGCTGTATCCTCCTTTGCAATCTCATCTGCCTCGAATATGGGGGTCAGTATACAACAATGCTTTGAAAATCCATAAATTCATATATGTGGGTTCTAATAGTTCTCGAAATCCGGTTATACACCTTGGCGTGAAAGGACTACTGCAACAACATTTCATTTTTATTTTTTATTTCTTCGAAAGAGGTACTAAAATTATATTCCTTATTTAGGTAGTCTAACTCCCCTTTCCTCACTCCGGTTCGGTCGCACCACTTCTGATTCGTGTCCGTAAATAAATTACTACGAAAATACATGGTCTACGATTAAATCGGATATCATGCAATATGTGCATTTAAACCACTCAAGTTGGTGGATTATTATTTGTACTGTCCTTGGTATTGTACTTGGCGGAAAGTTGTAATGAATGAACAAAGACGGAAAGTCCCAGGCCGTTTTGGATTATTATTTGTACTGTCCTTGGTATTGTACTTGGCGGAAAGTTGTAATGAATGAACAAAGACGGAAAGTCCCAGGCCGTTTTGTACTTACGGCGCCCTCTTAAAAGTTGGACGTGTTGGAAGCCCTCTTCAAAAGTGGACATGACAGCATGATAGGATCTTCAAGCCGAGTATATTCTATGAAATATTAGTCTGGTGAAATGCGGAAAAGGACAGAATTCGTATAACCCCAAAATGTTCTACTAGTCTCGACTTCATACTTAGCCCTACTGTGCACTGACGTCTGCTACCGCTGGTAGCTTTACAATTCAAATGCAATTTAGGGAGAATAGCGTACGAGTCTAATGTGGATGTAAATGTTCTAAGTGAGCCAAGAATTAAGAAAATTCCAATATTGCTGCCGAATCACCAAATGAGCTGCCGTTTTATCCATATTCACCACAAGAACCTGTGGTGACCGTAAAAATGCTGTAAGAGGGAAACATTTTCGTCTGTTTTTATTTCGACCGTAAGTGTAATTGGCAATTAAGACACGCCCCTCTCTGCACGAGAAGTTTTTACACTTTATTAGCTCAGAAATATTACCATTGGAATAAATGAGCGACACCTCTTTTTATATAATCCAGTACTTTCTTTAGAAAAAGTGAATTTTGCGGAAAGCGTACTTTTGCAATCCAAACTTCTTTCAGATTCTGCTACTTTTGCGAATCCGGGTATTTTTTCACATCTGCTTAATTTTTCAGAGCAGGACACATTTTTACAATCAGATCTTTTTCCGATCCGAGTACTTATCGGATCAGGATACAAGAACAAGGGATATGTGCTTATGTGGAACCGTGTATGTTTTAAAACTGGGTAATTTTAGAGATCTGTGTACTTTTCGGGACCGGGTATTTTTTAACATCACGTAATCTTTTAGAACCTGGTACTTTTTTGAAGCCGCGGACTTTTTAAAAGCATTTATATCGGGAACTAGTTGGCACAAATGCTACATTTTCCTTTATTCCTACATGCAAATATCTTTGCAAACTTTAAGGTTCCATCGTGGCTGAAGTATAAGAATTCTTTGCAAATGTTGGAGTGACATTAATTGCATTCTTGGAGCAAGAGGAATATCACCCTATATCTGCCGCTAGTTTGAAAACGTCCTAGCTGAGAATATTTTTCAAGAAAACTATATTTCAGAATTTGCTTGAAAAACGCTCAGTCACAGAATTTGGTTGAACAATGCACTATTTCGGAATTATTTTTATAAATGCCCTGGCTTTTGCCAAAGTGTTCTTAAACTCAGATATTTAGGGCAGTTTGAAACAAATTCTGATATAGGGCACTTTTCAAAAGTTTCCTTAAAATTAGGCATTTTCGAAACGGCAGCCGAGGTAGGGTGACATTCCACTCTGTAGTCGATATCTTCTAATACAATAACATATCTAATGCTAATACAAATAAGGCCAAGTTAGAAAAATGTCTTGAATTTCGTGGAAGTTTTTTGTTACGAGTCTATGTATCGATACAATGCCTAAACTTCCATTATTACAAAATATACTCATACGGCTCCTAAGTTGCATACGAAGTTCACTCTTTACCAATTTTTCGTATGCCATGGCGTATACGTAACCAGCAGTCTGCCTAAATAGAAATTTCTATTCGTACTCAAGTCAACACAATATTGAAAGTTAAACAATTTTTCGTTTTCTTTTAATTTCAGTTTAACTCCAATCTCAGTTTTCATGCAAGACAAATTAAAACATAGACAGTCTCAATGGTTCAGATTTTTGTATACACACATACATTATGTTTTATGCAGAGGAACGAATTAAAAGATGATGTTTAATTTGAAAGTGAAGAAGTTTGCATATATTCCCTGAAGTTATGATTTCATGCGAGGAAGAAAAAGAGAAAATTACGAAACATAAAGCATGAAGTATTGTATTTAAAACAAACGATTGTGTTGTGGAAGGAAAAATATGTAAAGGTGATTAAATAAAAATATTTTATTTTTTATTTTTATTTTTTTTTTAAATATTTTATATTATGCCTCAAAGAAATTTTTTACAATTCGATAAGGAGTTGCTGTATTTGACTTTGTTTAAATTTAATTTCCAAGCTTATACTGCTTTGCCTTGTCACACTGAGCGACATATTCAGCAACATTACAGCTTCGTAAGAGTTGGGAAGCGCGACCCCAATTCATTTAAAGCTTAATGAGGTTTCAAACCAGGCGCCTCTGAAATTACATTTTATAGGCCTGTTATCAAACCTTTGCTGATGTATAGGTCGGAATGATGGTCTGTTGAAGAAAGAATATGCTACAATTGTTGAACAAGTCGAGATAAAAAAAAAGTAAAGAAGGCTAAGTTCGGGTGTAACCAAACATTACATACTCAGCTGAGAGCTATGGAGACAAAATAAGTGAAAATCACAATGTAGGAAAATAAACCTAGGGTAACCCTGGAATGTGTTTGTATGACATGTGTAGCAAATGGAAGGTATTAAAGAGTTTTTTATGAGGGAGTGGGTCACAGTTCTATAGGTGGACGCCTTTTCGGGATATCGCCATAAAGATGGACCAGGGGTGACTCTAGAATATGGGTATCAAATGAAAGGTGTTAGTGATTATTTTAAAAGGGAGTGGGCCTTAGTTCTATGGGTGAACACCTTTTCGAGATATCGCCATAAAGGTTGACCAGGCGTGACTCTAGAATTTGTTTGTCCGATATGGATATCAAATGAAAGGTGTTAATGAGTATTTTAAAAGGGAGCGGGCCTTAGTCCTATAGGTGGATGCCTTTTCGACATATCGCCATAAAGGTGGACCAGGGGTGACTCTATAATATGTTTGTACGATACGGGTATCAAATTAAAGGTATTAATGAGGGTTTTGAAAGGGAGTGGTGGTAGTTGTATATGTTTTCGAGATATCGACCAAAATGTGGACCAGGGTGACCCAGAATATCATCTGTCGAGTACCGCTAATTTATTTATATATGTAATGCCACGAACAGCATTCCTGCCAAGATTCCAAAGGCTTTTGATTTCGCCCTGCAGAACTTTTTCATTTTCTTCTACTTAATATGGTAGGTGTCAAACCCATTTTGGAAAGTTTTTCCTAAAGTTATATTTTGCGTCAATAAACCAATCCAATTACAATGTTTCATCCCTTTTTTCGTATTTGGTATAGAATTATGGCATTTTTTTAATTTGTCGTAATTTTCGATAACGAAAAAGGGGGCGTGGTCATAGTCGGATTTCGGCCATTTTTTATACCAATACAAAGTGAGTTCAGATAAGTACGTGAACTGAGTTTATATCTATTTGTGCCCAAGTTATCGTGTCAACGGGCGTGGCTTCAACCGATTTCGCCCTTTTTCACAGAAAACAGGTATCGGTCTAGAGTCTAAGCCCCTACCAAATTTCACAAGGATTGGTAAATTTTTGTTCGACTTATGGCATTAAAAGTATCCTAGACAAAATAAATGAAAACGGGCGGAGCCATGCCCATTTTAAAAATTGCATTATACTCAGATGCACTAATTCTATGTATTCTATGCGCGTCCACTATTTATCACAGCTGATTCAGCTATATGTTATACACACACGTACAACAGAGGGTTGTGTCTCCGCTTTTCGGTACACCCTGTAGCTGTAGCTAGTTTTTTAACCGCTGCCGCTAGATGGATCTCCTAAGCATTATCTAAGCTAGGATAGGCGTTTTTTTCACGCGCAAAACGAAACGTATAAACGTGTAAAAAGACACGGGTAATAAGTATATCCAAAATTTGTGATGGAGTAAGGCTGAGTCTTTTTTTTTATTCTCTTCTAAAGTTTTAACTTCGAATAAAAATTCACTTAATTTTTCCCACTTATAAAAAGTTGCGGTACTCATCACACGATCGTTGAATATATAAAAAAGTAGGGTTTCCATGTATGGAAAGCTTCCAAATATAATAAAAAACTCATTTGAGATATTTACATTTACTAACAAGCTCTGAATTTAAGTTTGTTTCAGTGACCTTTTTCATAAAAAACGGTGGGCAAAATTATCAATTAACAAAATTCCAGGTTTAAGGATGTCCCGATAAAAGCGTGCAAGTCTATTATTAAAAATTCTGTTCGAAATGATTTAATGGTTGTATTACCAATACTTTGTCAAAGTTTTATGGAAATATCTATCGATGAACTTTTTTGACTTTTGCCCGCTTCGCGACATTGTGCGACATTGCTTCCATCCCACCGGTGCTACGCCGAGCGTTGGCCGTCCGCCATATTACCGCCATACTGATCCTGCCTGGCTGGTGCCGCCGCTGCTACGGCGACCGTTGGCCGTCCGCCATCCTACCGCCATTAAGCCGCTGCTTCAATCCCGCCACTACTGCGACGACCGTTAGCCGTCCGCCATCATACTGCCGTTGAGCAGCATCTTCCGTCCCGCCGCTGCTACGCCGCTTCTAACCTCCTCTGCTCCGACGACCGTTAGCCGCCGCTCTGCTCCCTCGCCATCTTGCGACGGAAAGCGGTTGCCCTCCTAACACATCCAGCCATGTGTGCGTGTGTTCGTAACACATAAATCTTGTGTATTTATTCAGTAGGTGTTTGTGAGGCCTTTACTCGACTCTGGATTGACTGAGCATCACCTCAGCCTTAGACAAAACCCGCCTCATAAGACTTGATCTTCTTTGACGGTTCCAATTACGATAACTGGCATAAACTTCTAAACATCTACTAGGCAGCTAAGCGCCAGTTAAAGTTACCATGTAGTGAAATCTCACTTGCCCCTTAGTCTGACAAACGTATTTGACAGGTGTGTACAACAAAAAGGAGTGATTAGATTGGTGAAAGTAGCACCCTTCGGATTAAAAAAAGTATAAAGCTCTTAATTATCGTTAATATCTTTTTATATTTTTTTCTAATCGCCCGCTTGGCTGGCAATAACTTTGCTCAAACTCTTCGCTGGATTTCGTTTCCCAAATATGAAATGTGTGGGTCTGTGTACATGTCGGTGTGCTTTCTCCCATTATTTACTTTCAATCAATTTGACCTATCATAATATCACACATTCAATTTTCACAATTGCTATTTTCACTTAACTATGTACTTACGTTATCATCGGATCCGGTGAACCACCAACACTACTGCAAGTTAGCTCTAACGGTTTATCCTCAGTGGCAATAGCAATATTACCCGGTGATATCATTGGCGGATGTGGTGGTGTCAAAACTGTCAAATTGTAAAATTCTTGATGTACATCGGCACCTGTGCCTTTGGCCTTGATCCGACACTCAAAACGGCCATTATCACGATTGTATGAAGTGTTTTTTATTTGTAAATCATAAATCCCACGACCAGGACGAAAATCCATTCTGTATGTAGAAAAGAAAAGAAAGAGAGAGAATGAAAAATCAACGAAATAAAGGAATAAATGCTAAAACTTAGTTGGGTGAAGAGCTAAGCAGAAGGGTGAATAAACAACTATGATCCGAATAATATATACCCATTTGTGATCTTTGGAAATTGAAAAGGTGACCTTCTTCAAATAAGTTACCATTTCCAAAGGGTAACCCTTCCAAATAAGCTACCCTTTCCAAAAAAGTTACCTTTCTCTTAAAATAAAAATAAAATAAACCTTAATAAAAAATTTTATATTTTTCAATAAGGTAATCTTTTTTAAAACAAGTGACATGTTTCCAAAAAAAGGACGTTTTTCAAAAAAAGTTTCTTTTCACAAAATAGTAACCTAGTTAAAAAAAAATGACTTTTCACAAAATAGTAACCTATTTAAAAAAAGTTACCTGCTTCAAAAAAGTACGTTTTAAAAAAGTTACTAAATTTGTCTGAAAAATATACATTTTACGGAAAACTCATCTTTTTAAAAAAAGTAATCTTTTTAAAAAAGTAACCATTTAAAAAAGAATGTTACCTTTTTTAAAAAGGTAACCTTGTAAAAAACAAACTTAAAAAAAAAAGTAATCTTCAAAAAAGTAACCTTTTTTAAAAAAGTAACCTCTAAAAAAAAGTAACCTCTTTAAAAAAAATGTTTCTTTTTAAAAAGAGTAACCTCTTTAAAAAAAGTTACCTTTTTAACAAAAGTAACCTTTTTAACAAAAGTAACATTTTTAACAAAAGCAACCTTTTTAAAAAAAGTAACCTTTTTAAAAAAGTATCTCACCTTTTAAAAAAAAGTGAGCTTTTTAAAAAAAGTAACCTTTTTAAAACAAGCTACTTTTTAAAAAAAAAGTAACCTTTGTAAAAAAGTACGCTTTTTCAAGCAATGACGTTTTCCTCAAAGGTAAACTTTTTCATGAATTTAGCTTACTCGAACAAAGTAATCTTTCTCTAAAAGGGTACCTTAATCAAAAATTGTAGCTTTTTCAAAAAAGTTACCCTTTTCAAAAAAATTTAAACTTTTCAAATATGGTTTTCAAAAAAATTACCTTGCTCTAAAATGTTACCTTGTTCAATACAAACATTTTTCAAAAATATTACCCTTTTCAAAAATTTACCTTATTTATAAAAGATACGTTTTTCAAGTAAGTTACCTTTTTCAAAATAGTAAATTTCAGGAATATATTTTGCTACCTAACTATGTGTGTGATTAGTCTAAATAAATTTTTTGTTTTCGTACATCTGGTTATAAATATATTTTTTAAGAAAACTGGAACATAGAAATTTTACCAAAAAAATTAACAAAAATTCTATTGGGACAAAACAAGTAGCCAACACTACGACAGCAAGCAGCAGGAGCTCAGTCAAGGTAACATCTGCATTTGAAGCAGTCCGTTTTCAGTTTGTTGTCAGCCATCGCAGCTGCTGCTGATGCCCAGGCGAGGCATCACATAAAACGCGCCTCTCCAAAGTGATTGTGTGAGCACAATGGTGACCGTTATGGTGTCGCTGCTGGTTTCTTTTGGAATTCCATTGCCATAAAGGACATTCGTGAAGGTAACACATTCTTTTATTGTTTGCACTTCACCAACATGTTGCTCTCACACCCTCTATCTGTCTACTCGCTCCCATTTCTATACAAACACGCCTTTGGTCTGCTCAAATTTTGAGTTTGCTTGTTTGCAAATGAAAATTAGAAAATGACAATGACAGCGCATTTGCACGTTCGCCAAGTGGCACAATGTGTAAATAAACCATTGTTGGAATGGCGAGTGCTGGCGTTAGTGGTAGCGGGAGCTGAAAAGAGCTATGTTGGGTAGTGCTGAGGTAATTTTTTGTTCTATTTCTTAAGTTGCTATTTGCTTGTTTGACTGTTTGGCCATTTGGGCATTTTGTTTGATTTACAGCCGCTTACTGCCTTGCTGCTGTGTCACATTTTTCGGTTTAGTGGCTGCTAAAGTTTTGTTTTGTCACATTTCTTGGCGTTACAAAATTATTTATTTTCTCTACATAATTTTTTAATCTTCTTCTCTACTTTTAATATATTTTGTTTTCATTTTCTATTTGCTAGAATGTTATTTGAATTTCTTTTTTTAAGTCTGTACTCTTTTTTCTGGGTCATTGTTTTATGCCGATAATTTGTTTTTATTTTTATATAGGGAAATTGTTTGCTGTACCAATAGAGTTTTGTGTGAGAGGAGGCAGGTGGCAGATAACTGGCAATATCCTACAGAGTAAAGACTGTTGTCGTTTTCTGAAATTTATGCTTCTGCTGAATGGAAAATTTATGACGGCAATAGTAATATACCGAGCTTGATTGTGGGCCAAAGTAGGGATTATATACGTATATATGTATGTATATATTTCTACTTACTGGAAAACTGTTGCCGTCTATAAGGAGTAAAAAAAATTATCAAGATTATAAATTTAGAATAATTTAATTTCGATAAGTCGCAGACAATGCCACCCTTCAACTCTGGAACTTTTCTTATTATTCACTCAATAGTTTCCTGGCTGATTAAACTCACTAGAGCATTCAAATTATATAGACGCAAGTTGTTGTTGTAGCGATAAGGAGAACCCCCGAAAGCCTTGGGGAGTGTTATCGATATTGATGGTCCTTTATCGGATACAGATACGGTAACAAGCACCATTAAAGGACTAGCCCAACGATCTCGGCAACGATTCGGAATATCCACATGAAACTTTCTAGGCATTCCGCCCTCCCACGCCCATCCATGAGGAACTTGGGATCGCCACGGCTAGGTGAGGTTGAAAATTGGGTTGGAGAAGCCATATGTTGCCCTGGCAACCATTTGAAAGGGTTGCGCTACAAAACCCCTTGAACCAATTTGGTTTTTTAGTCTCTTCTTACGACAGGTATACTTGCCGTAGGTATATGCTGAGCCACATAACCCGCTGGGGACATAAATAAAGGAACACTGTTTAGTGGATTCCTAGCGAGATAAACTAATACCTAGGTTGTTGTGAATACCGCAAGTATAAACTACAATGTGTGCATGAAGCTTCTGCCTATATAAAAACTCCGTCCAAAGTAGCTATCGGTTGGATATTAGAATTGGTTTTAGAATAAGTTAAAAGTAAGTTGAGCTTGGTTGGTTGCCGTGCTGTCCGGATAATATGAACCCGAATCTATATGGCACAAGGGGTGGCATTTCAGTCTGTTAAAAGCATTGAGTTCGGACAATGAACCTGACGATATCTTTAGTGGAGAACTATATAATTGCGTCACTGTTTCTTTGCTGTCCTTATTGCTTCAGCTTTCCGATCTACTATGGGAAATATCTCCATTGTTTCAGAATGCAGGACAAGCGTATAGTGTACCCTGATTGTGGCTTTTATTCTAAAGATTTGTTTCCGTGACCTATTACACAAGTCCTCAGTTCTTCCACTTTCGTATGTTGCCCAAAGTTGCTTTGTCATCTTACAGGTGTCCGAGTTGTACACGTTTAAGAACGCTATTAACCCGACTTACTCGTTTTTAGAAGAAGTTGAAATTCATGAATGCTGCATGAGTATCTTAGAAAAAGCATACATTGCGCTCTTTCACCTCTATACCAAGAATTTCTGTTTGCGCAGTACTACCTGAATCAGGTGGAGTCACTGTCAGTTACAATTTAAGGTGCTCAGAAAATATACAAGCTACCACGCTGCAGTAAATTTTAAACTCAGTGTGGAGCGAAATTGCTTCCTTCCTGTACACCTGTAAGTTATATTAAATGCTGCCTGGCTGGAAAGCTAAAATCTAATCGCTGTCCGGGTAGAAAGCTCGATGTAGGCGCCATACGGGGTGTTCCTGATTATTGCAGATGCAAGCTAGATAAATATTGTTGTGGCTGGATAGAGTATATGGTATAGGCTGTGTACCGGTGTTTATGCGAAATAGTGTAATAATCAACCGTACCTAAGGAGTGTATGTAAAACACCGCAGAGGATTACCAATCTTTATGTTAGTTATTTGATATTTATAGAAAACTAGCTCTTACCCCAGGCCTCGTCCGCAAGGAGAAAATGGAATATATGGGCTATTCACGTTAGCCTGCTTATCAAGTTATCTGTTGTTTTTTCTGTCTAAGGCATTTTATTTTTGTAATTGAGAAAAAAAGATCTAAATGAGCTGATAACCTGATAGGATCCCAAAATGATCCCTAAACTATCCAGAAAAAGCCAATGAAGTGACCCCAACGATATCGCGGACGGATCCTGACAACAATCCAGAAATGCCCCGGAAGGGTCTCCAAAAATTCCCGGAATAGTCCCAAAAAACCCGAAGTGAAAACTACATGATTCTAGACTTATCCAGAGAACCACACAGAAATGATCCCTGTAGGGTACCAAAATGATCGCAAAAAAGTTCCGAAATGACCCTGACGGTTTCCCGGACGGATCTCAAAAACCATCCAGAAAATATCCAGGAAGGGTTCCTAAATTATCCCGACATAGTCCAGAAAAAGTTCCGAAATAACCCCGAGGGGATCCATGACGGATCGCGAAAACCATACAGAAATGATTCCAAAATGATCCCGAAATAGTCCGGAAATGACCCCGATGGGATGCCGCATGGATCCAGAAATGATCCCGGAAGGGTCCCAAAACTATCCCGAAAAAATACCAAAAAAATCTCGAAATGACTCCTACGGCATCACGGACGGATCCAAAAATGACCTCGGAAGGGTCCCCAAATGATCCCAAATGACCCTGATGGATCCGACAAACCATCAAGAAATGATGCCGGAAGGGTCCGCAAATGATCGCGAAATAATACGGAAAAAGTCATGAAATTACCCCTAAAGGATCCCCAAATGATCCCGAAAATGTCCCGAAATTACCCCGATGGGTTCCCGTACAGACCCCGAAAACTATCCAGGAATGATGCCGGAAAGGTCCTCAAATTATCCCCCTAATAGTCCCGAAATTACCCTGACGGGATCCCGAAAACCATACAGGAATGTTGCAAATGATCCCGTATCAGACGAGAAAAAATCCCGAAATAACCTCGATAGCACCGAGACGGATCCCGAAAACCATCTAGAAATTTTGCCGGAAGGGACCCCAAATGATCCCGAAATGATCCCGACAGGATACCGAACGGATACCGAAAATCATCCAGATATGATGCCGGAAAGGTCCTCAAATGATCCCCTAATAGTCCCGAAATGACCCTGACGAGATCCCGGGATCCCGAAAATCATCCAGAAATGATGCCGCAAGGTACACCAAATAATCCCCTAATAGTCCGGAAATGACCCTGACGGTATCCCGGGTGGATACCGGAAACTATCCAGAAATGATGCCGCAACGGACCCCAAATTAACCCGAAAAGGTCCTGAAATTACCCCGACGGGATCCCAGACGGATCGCGAAAACCATCCAGAAATTATGCCGGAAAGGTCCTCAAATGATCCCCTAATAGTACCGAAATGACCCTGACGGGATCCCGGTAGGATCTCGAAAACAACCCAGAAAAAGCACTGAAATGACCCCGACGGAATACCGGACGGATCCCGAAAACCATCTAGAAATCATGCCGCAAGGTACACCAAATTATCCCCTAAAAGTCCGGAAATGACCCTGACGATATCCCGGACGGATCCCGAAAACTATCCAGAAATGATGCCGGGAAGGTTCTCAAATGATCCCGACATAGTCCCGAGATGACCCTGACTGGATCCGGGGATCCCGAGATCCCGAAAATCATCCATAAATGATGGCGAAAGGGTCCCCAAATGATCCCGTATTAATCGCGAAAAAGTGCTGAAATGACCTCGATGGGATCCTGACGGATTCCGAAAACCATCTAGAAATGATGCCGGAAGGTACCCAAAATGATCCCGAAAAAGTCCTGAAATGACCCCGACGGGATCCCGGAAGAATCCCGAAAACCATCCAGAACATATGCCGGAAGGGACCCCAAATGATCCCGAAAAAGTCTCGAATTGACCCCGACGGATCGCGAAAACCATCCACAAATTATGGCGGAAGAGACCCTAAATGATCCCGAAATTGTCCCGAAAAATCCCGAAATTACCCCGATTGGTTCCCGTACAGAAATCATCCAGAGATGATGGTGAAAGTGTCCTCAAATGATCCGGTATTAGTCGCGAAAAAGTTTCGAAATGACATATATTGGAACGATTTTCCGTCATCCCTTGTCAAATTTGGTTTTGAGACAAACCGGTTTCGGCGCTGTGCCATCGTCAGTGTCGATTTTCGTTCTGATCTGTTGTTGTCGTTTGTCCTGTATTTATAGTTCGTAGGTATAGAGCAGGTATTGTCAAATTGATGCTTGTGTATATTTAGTTATGTGTGTATGTGCTGTGTGTTCATTCAGAACCGAGGGTGGTTTACTAATCGATTTGTGTGGCTGACTGGGGTAGGTAGAAATCTGTGATTTTAGTCGTTTGACCTTCTTTGTCGGTTTTTTGTTTTGGCGTGTTAATTGTTTTGTGTTTATTTGTTGGTGTGTGTTTGTCTGTTGTACCTGTGTGATTACGTTGTTTCCTGTAAACAAGTTTTAAAGGCTCGAATATTGTGTCAGAAATTGTGTTTATCTGTTCGTTTATTATTCTACCGTCGAATGTTTTTCTGTTTGTAGATTTCCATGTTTTCGAGTACGTTGAGACGTCGGCCCTTTTCCTGTATGTGAAGAACCCTAACTGTGTTATTGATGTTTGCTGGGGAACATTCATTCTCGACCATGTGATTCGCGAAGTTAGACTCGGGTATAATGTTTGGATTCCGTGTTTTTTTGTTGTAATCTCTAATATGTTTCTGAACCTCGTTCTTATTTGCCGTCCTGTTTGTCCTATGTAACTATGCTGGCATCCGCAGGTAAGCTTGTATACGCCGTGGTTGCTAAACGGATCCTCTGAGTTAATGTTAGTTCCCCTCACTAGGGTAGGCACCTTGTCGTTGGTGTGAGGGCTTAGCCGAACTCCATAGCGCCCGACTATGAGGCGGAGCTGTTTAGGACTGACATCTACGCCGTTTCGCCTCATAGGAGGGCGGCGGGATGTCGGTGACCAAGAACTGCCAACCCCCTAATCCAGGGTGTTATGCGGACCGTGCCTATTGGACGATTTGCAGCCAGGGGATAAATTCGGCTGTATTCGAACGGAGCCTTCCCGATACCGGGCCATCTCGGGAAGTATTTATGGCCTTACCGCAGTAAGGGGCGCTGCTGTGGCGGACGGTTCTTTCCCCGTATATAATACTGGACCGCTGAGCCCGCCTTGTCGGGCAGGTGGTCGTACGACCAAGATGAACAACTCATTACCTGAATGTAATAAGGAGGATGTAAAGAGGAGGACTGAGTCGCAATCCAAGGACGACAAATACGAATTAAGCGATGCGTCGGACTCGGGGAGCGAGAGTAGTGCTGATTCAATGAACTCCGTGTTGGAGAAGCACACAAATGAAAACGGAGTAGAAGAGTGGAGAAGGGTACGGAGCAGAGGAAGTAAAAGAGCTCTCTCGCAGTACCGTGCAGCACTAAGAATTGTACAACGCTTGGGGGCAGTGGTCGACCCAACAGAAGTGGAGATCGAGCGCTTGGAATGGGCCCATGAAGCGGTAGAAAGAGGTCGAAGGCAGTTCAAAAGGTTTGCTGCGAGAAACCCTCGGTTCTGCAACCGGTACGAGGAGGAAGAAGCGTCGAATGGCAGAATGAAGAGGCAACCTTCGGCAGAAGGCGACAAGCCTGCTTTCAAGAGGCAGAAAGGACCCAGTCCTAGAGCCGCGAGGCAGGGCAGTCGCATAGACAAGACAAGTAGGCCCAAAGCTGTAAGAATAGCGAGGTAGCAACTACCTCGAAAGCTGCCAGTCAGAGGGAAGTTCCAACTACGGAAGTAGGAGATAAGCCAAAGGGAGATAACGCTAAGACTCCGGCTTTCTCGGAGGCGCTAAAGGGAGTTAACGCGAAGACTCCGGTGTTCTCGGAGGTTCCAAAGGGAGATAACACTAAGACTCCTGCTTTTCCCGAGAAGATGAGTGATGTGGCAAAGCAGTCACTGACTGTGGCGCTGGTTGATCGTAGCAGTCCGTTCGGACAAATGACTACTGAAAGGTGGTGATCTGTGGAAAGGGAGCTTATTAGCTTAATGCTTAAGATGATGCGGGAACAACCAAGTAAGCCCCTTCCAACCTTTGATTCGGGGGGATGGTATAATGGTGTGAAGATGATAGCGTGCGACAACATCGCGAGCTTGCGGTGGCTGGAGGAAGTCGTTCCAAACCTCCAAAGGCAAGGCACGAACGCGCGGTTTGAGGTGGTGGATAAAGCGCAAATCCCCACGGTACCAAAAGTTAAGGTATGGATACCATGCGTGATGAAGTCGGAGGATACACTGCGACTTCTGCAGAATCAGAATCCGAACATACCGACACAGGATTGGAAGGTACTTACTGTATCTCGGCCTACCGAGGATGGTCAGTTCTACATCTTCCAAATAAACAAGCAGGCGGAGGATATTTTGTACACGCAGCTTGGCAAAATGTCCTTTGGCACTGGCAAAATTTACATGCGACTCAGGAAAAGAAGTCCCGAGGATAAAAATCCTAACACGCTGGAAGTGGGCGAAGTCGAAAAGGACCTCAGAAGCCTAAGGGAAAAAGACAAGTGGAGGTCCCCGACGTCACCACGAACGTGCTAGAAGAGGACCAACCGCTAAATGGTGCTGTGACTCGCACAGAGGAACACACAGCACAACATTCACGAGGGGCTGAAGGGGGCCTCGAATACTCTAAACCAAAAGGGCAAGAGGAGGACGACGACGTCAAGACGAAGGTGCTGGAGGGGGACAAACAGCCCAATGTTGCTGCGAGTCCTACAGATAAACCTCCAACACAGTAAAGTGGCGTCGAGCGAACTCCTCCTAACCCTTGGGGAGGGTTCGTTTGACGTGGCGCTGATCCAGGAGCCGTGGCTCTCATCGGGAGGAAAGGTTTCTGGACTTAGCGCGCGCGGGTTTGGCGTTTACTACGCACAAACGGAAGGACGGGTGCGAGCTGTAGTAATGGTAAGGAAACAGCTGCATTCATATATGCTGCCTAATTACACCACCGAGGATCTCGTAGCGGTGGCCGTTGAGCAAAAGAATAAGCAGGCATTTATCCTGGCGTCCTGCTACATGGCCCATGCTGCGGAGGTTCCACCGATGGAGTGCAAAAGGCTAGTACAGGAGGAAGGGCGCAAAGGGCGGTTGGTCATAGGCGCAGATGCAAATGCGCACCACAATGCGTGGGGAGGAGCAGATACGAACGAGAGAGGCGAATCTCTATTTTGTTACATCCTGCAAACCAATTTGCAGATAGCCAACAGGCGAAATGTTCCTACATACATTGGTCCAACATCCAGCAATGTTCTGGATATTACATTGAGCTCCGAGCGTGATATATCAAGGTATGATTGGATGGTTCTCGATAGACCATCCTTCTCCGACCATGCGTATATAAGCTTCAGCATCCCACTAATGAGGGTAGAGAAGGGAGGAACCTTTAGAAACCCTAGGGCAACGAATTGGACTAAATTACAGAAACATGTAGAAACGAAACTGGGACAACCCAAAGAGGTTGCTAATGTAGAGGAACTGGAGGAGTCGAATGAATTCCTAACAAGGACGCTTATGACTGCGTATAACAAAGCTTGCCCTCTAAGAAGATTCAGAGGAAAAGCAAAGCCGCCATGATGGAGCAATGAGCTGAGTCTTCTAAGAAGACAGGTAAAAGAAATGTTTAAACTCGCAAAGACCGCGGAAAGTGAAGCGTGTCGGGACGAGTACAGGGATCTACTGAGGATCTACAAGCGTGAAATTACCAGGGCGAAGAGGAACTCATGGAAAAGTTTCTGTACGGACATAGAGTGCTCCAGTGAAACAGCACGGTTGAAAAAAGTCCTAGCAAAGGGAAACATAGTCCAGGGACTAATAAAGAAAGAGAACGGGGAATGGTCACGTGATAGTGAGGAATCCTTTGAGGTGCTTCTCGATACACATTTCCCATCGGGAGACGGTTTAGAAGAATCAGCAGACATCACTCACACTTCGATCACGGAGCTAGTGGTGCCGGGCTTGGTGACCGATACCAAGATCGAGTGGGCAGTGAAGACGTTTTCTAAGTTTAAATCGCCGGGCCCAGATGGTATATTCCCGGCCATGCTACAAGTCTCAAGTAGGGCGGTCGTGGAATGGCTTAAAATAATATTTGATGGGTGCATAAGACTGAATCATGTACCGCACTCTTGGAGAACTGCTAGTGTAGCTTTTCTACCAAAGGCGGGGAAGATCGGTCACGTGTATCCCAAAGACTATAGACCCATTAGCTTAACATCATTTCTGCTCAAAACCTTTGAGAGGCTGATAGATGTGTACATAAAGTCCAACGTGGATGAAAAGCTGCTCTCCACAACACAGCATGCGTACACCAAAGGCAAGTCGGTAGACACCGCATTGCATAGGGTGGTAATAAGCATAGAGAAATCCCTGGAATATAAGGAGTATGCTCTAGGAGTCTTCTTGGACATTGCCGGGGCTTTCAATAATGTTGCAAAATGGGCGATTATGGATGGTCTTAATTACATTAAAGTACATCCTGCCTTAATCAGATGGATCGGCTGCATGTTAAATTGCAGAAAGATTACATCACAATGGGGATTGAACGAGGCCACGAAATCAGTGGACAGGGGCACGCCGCAGGGAGGGGTGCTATCACCTCTGCTGTGGACACTGGTCATCAACCAACTGCTCAGGCAATTCGATGAGGGACCCGTAAAACTTACGGCTTACGCAGATGACGTTGCAATTGTCATAAGTGGAAAATGCCTTCCAACGATTAGTTCTTTGATGGATCGGGCGCTTCGGGATATTCATACCTGGGCATCTAATGTCGGGCTGAAAGTCAATGCGGAGAAGACGGATATGGTCTTGTTTACAAAGAGGTACAAGGTCCCAAATTGGACCAGGCCTAAGTTAGGAGCGGTGACCTTACAGGAGAAACCTTGCACAAAATATCTAGGAATCATCCTAGACAGTAAGCTTTCATGGAAGCTCAACGTGGAGGAGAGGGTCAAGAAGGCCTCAACGGCACTCTATGCATGTAAAAGAATGCTGGGGTGTACGTGGGGCCTATCGCCCTCTCTTTCTCATTGGGTTTTTACAGCGATTGTAAGCCCTATTCTATACTATGGAGTTCTTGTTTGGTGGAAAGCCACACAAAAAACAACATACCTCAAAAAATTAGAGGGGGTATGCAGACTATCGATGCTTTGCATTACGGGAGCCCTGAAAACAACCCCGACGGCTGCACTGTATGCCATTCTGCACATTCCACCTGTAGACCTGGTAGCAAAGAACAAAGCGTTAACGACCGCAACCAGGCTCGATGCTTCGGGGCAGCTTGAGTGCCGACCATATGGCCATAGTAGTATAGCGTCCTCAGTCACAAGACGAACAGACTACATGATTCCCTACCTTCACTTTGAGGGAGATCTTAAGGCCACAATAGAGGTGGACGGTTGGCGCAAGGGTGCGCAAATGGCGGACGAGGCGATACATGTGTACACCGATGGTTCCAAAATAGTGGAAGGAGTAGGGTCTGCGGTATACTGCGCTGATCCGGAATTAAGCAGATCCTACAGGCTGCCGGATTACTGTAGCGTTTTCCAAGCGGAAATATTAGCCGTAACCAAAGCAGTAGAAACCCTGGAAGAGAATAGCTTAAGCTGCAACCGTGTTAACTTTTATATTGACAGTCAAGCAGCAATTAAGGCAATAATCTCGCATAGCACAGCATCTAAATGCGTGTTAGAGTGTAAGCAGTCTCTGGAGAGAATCGGGACAGGGAGAAGCATACATCTATATTGGGTCCCAGGACATATGGGAATAGATGGGAATGAAAAAGCGGACGAATTAGCTAAAAAGGGCGCATCCCTTGAAGCTTGCTCCGTAGACATCCCAATTAGATTGGGCGAGATTAAGCGAAGGCGAGAGGTGCACATGATCGACCAAGCAGAAAAGGCGTGGGTTCAAGCGCGGGGCTGTAAAGTGTCGAAGATTATGTGTAGGTCTTACAACCTTAGACTAACACAGTTGCTTCTATCATTAAAAAGAGAGGACTGTAGACTCATGACGGGTATTCTGACTGGACACTGCCTTCTGGCGTCACATGCCTTTAAATTAGGCTTGGTCAGTGATAGCAGGTGTAGGAAGTGCGGGTTGGAGGAGGAAACGATCGAGCACGTTCTGTGCTCGTGCCCTGCACTTGCCAGGCTAAGACTCCAGCTATTAGGAGTGATACAGCTGCCAGATCTAGAAGCAGCAAGTGGCTTAAGTCCTAGGAAGCTTCTAGTATTTGCCAAGAGGACGGAGTTATTTTATAACATAGGTCCTGGTTTTTGATAGGGTTTTTCAGTTTGGTCGTTAAAACAAACTTCTGGTAACACTACGGACTCAATCAGTCTATGTGAGGTCCTCATGTACCGGCCAGTTCAACCTACCTAACCTACCTAATGTTAGTTCTTAGTTTTCGTCCTAGATTGTTCGATGCTTTGAATGCTGTGTTAGTGTTATATTTTTTAAAGAAGTTTGCCAATTTATATGTTGCTTTTCCAGTATATGTCATAGTCGTCCAGCTATTATTTTCCTTTTCATTATTTCTTTTTGGTTCTCCATTTGTCCTTCTGAGCTTATCTACTAGTGCTTTTTTATATCCGTTGATTGCAGCGATATTATATATGACCTCAAGTTCTCTCTTATATGCCTCTTGTGTAAGCGGTGTTCTTTCAAGTCTATGTACCAAGTGCCTTAATGCTGCATTTTTATGCTGTTGAGGGTGATTTGAGGTATTGTGTATTATTGTATCGGTGGCCGTTGACTTTCTGTATATGTCATAGTTAAATCTTTTGGCTTCTTTATCAATATTTATCGTGAGGTCTAGATAGTTGATTCCTCCGTCTTTTTCGGTTTCCATTGTAAATTTTATATTTCCGTGCTGCTTGTTGAGGTACTCCAGTACAAGCTCTTCGTTATTAGTAGTTAAAACGCATATTATGTCATCCACGTATCTAGCATAAAATGACACGCCTAATTTGGACTTCAGCTCCTGTATGTACTTTTCTTCCAGATTTTGCATGAACACTTCCATAAGAATTGCTGATGTGGGGCTTCCCATTCCAAGACCGTTTGTTTGTCTATATATTTTATTTTTGAATTGAAAATAGTTTTGACGTAAAGTGGTTCTTAGCGTATTTGTGATTTGCATGCTTTTCACTTTGTTTTTTGTGTTATGAACTATTGTTGAGCTAACTATGTCCAAAGTCTCCGATAGTGGTATAGATGGGTATAAATCTTTTATGTCAAAAGATACCAATTTGCTGTTTCTTGTTAGCTCTATGGTCTCGAGTCTCTCTATTAGTTCTGTTGTGTTAGCTATTGCATATTCGTTCCTTAGCTCCAGAGTATTTATCAATATCATTTTTAAATATTTGGACAGTTTGTAACATGGTGCCGATTTAAAATTAATGATGGGCCTCATTGAAGTGTCCGGCTTGTGGATTTTTGGTAGCGCAACCAGTGGAGGAGCCGAAGGGTTCATTTGGACCAATCTATGTGCCATGTTAGAATCTACTATATTGGTTGCTTTCTTTATAGCAACTTTGATTTGTTTTTGGTATTCATCTGTGGGATCCTCTCTCATTCTACGACATTTCATTTCCTCTATGAGATCCTCGGTTTTGGATATATATTACTCTTTTTCGATTAGCACAGTGGTGTTTCCTTTGTCCGCTTTCGTTGTGACAATATTGTTTTTCCTTAGTTTATGCCGTAGATTCTTTATTGTTTTCTCTTCTGTATTCGATTTTTGTCCTTCCTGTGCTTTCACCTCCTTTTTTATGATTTCCCTGCACATGTGTCTTGCGTGCTCCTGTTCTTCCTGTGTTATCAATGATATTGCGATCTCCGTATCTACAATCGCTTGCTCCGTTTTTCTTACTGTATTCTGGTCCATGATATTGTGCTTCAGGCCCTTTTCGAAAAGTTGTGCCTCTTCCTTGGTAATGGCCACTGTTGTGAGGTTAACGAACTTGTCATGAAACTGGTGAGTGTTTTGGTTTTGGTTACCCTCTCGTCGTCCTGCCAGCTTGTCCAATTTTCGGTTCAGCGACCTGTATTTTTGTTGTAGTTCCTGATCGACCTCTGTCTTAATGCGGTCGAAACATTCCATTAATGCAGTCGTAGGTAGTTGTTCTGCCAATCTTAAATGGATAGATAATAACTCGGCATTTATCTCATCCTTCTTCGAGTACAAGCTTTCCAACTCATATTTTAAAAAATCCTTTTCCGTTTTTCTAACTGTTTTCCTGGTAGATTTGGTATTTGCCTTTATTGTTATTTTTGCAAATTTCGGAGTAACATTCAATTCAAGGCATTGTTTTTTGAACCAAATGCTCGCCTTTGCTTTATATATTTTCAGTAGGTGTCGCTTGTAAATTGTTAGTAGTCCGTTCGCGTTCAAGTTAAAAGCCTGACAAGCAATAACTGACTTATCTTGTTTGGTTGATTTTCCGACAGGGTGGATAAATGATATATATTGGAACGATTTTCCGTCATCCCTTGTCAAATTTGGTTTTGCGACAAACCGGTTTCGGCGTTGTTCCATCGTCAGTGTCGATTTTCGTTCTGATCTGTTGTTGTCGCTTGTCCTGTATTTATCGCGAAAAAGTCCCGAAATGACCTCGACGAGATGCCGAACGGATCCCGAAAACCACCTAGAAATGATGCTGGAAGGTACCCTGAATTATCCCGAAACAGTCCCGAAGTGACCCCGACGGGATCCCGGACGGATCGAGAAAAACATCCAGAAATTTTGCCGGAAGGGACACTAAATGATCCCGAAAAAGTCTCGAAATTATCCCGACGGGATACCGGACGAATACTGCAAACCATCCAGATATGATGCCGGAAAGGTCCTCAAATGATCCCCCAATATTCCCGAAATGACCCTGATGGGATCCGGACGGATCCCGAAAACCATCCAGAAATGATACCAAAAGGGTCCCCCAATTATTCCGTATTAGTCGAGAAAAATTACCGAAATGACCCCGACGTGATCCCGGTTGAATACGGAAAACCATCCAGAAATGATGCCGGAAGGGACCCCAAATTATCCCGAAAAAGTTCTGAAATGACCCCGACGGCATCCCGAAAACCATCCAGAAATGATGCCGGAAGGGACCCCAAATGATCCCGAAAAAGTCCCGAAATAACCCCGACGGGATCCCGGAAGAATCCCGAAAACCATCCAGAAATTATGCCGGAAGGGACCCCAAATTATCCCGAAAAAGTTCTGAAATGACCCCGACGGCATCCCGAAAACCATCCAGAAATGATGCCGGAAGGGACCCCAAATAATCCCGAAAAAGTCCCGAAATAACCCCGACGGGATCCCGGAAGAATCCCGAAAACCATCCAGAAATTATGCCGTAGGGACCACAAATGATCCCGAAAAAGTCCTGAAATGACCCCGACGGGATCCCGAAAACCATCCAGAAATTATGCCGGAAGGGACCCCAAATGATCCCGAAAAAGTCCTGAAATGATCCCGACGGGATCCCGAAAACCATTCAGAAATTATGCCGGAAGGGACCCCAAATGATCCCGAAATAGTCCCGAAAAGACTCCGTCCGGATCCCAGGCGGATCCCAAAAACTATACAGAAATGATGCCGGAAAGGTCCCCTAATAGTCCCGAAATGACCCTGACGGGATCCCGGACGGATCCCGAAAACCATCCAGAAATGATTCCGAAAGGGTCTCCAAATGATCCCGTATTAGTCCAGAAAAAGTCCCGAAATTACCCCGACGGGACCCCGGACGGATCTCGAAAACCATCCAGAAATGATCTCGGAAGGGTCTCAATATGACCCTAACGGAATTGCAAATAAGGTGAAGCTAATTATAAAACCATGTTAATAAGGCAGCAGGCGCGATGTAAAGTTACAAAAAACATACAGGTAAAGCTAATAAAAACGTGCGAATAAAAACAATTGAAGGAGGGCGGGTGGCGGGAGGAGACGGAGAGCACCGCGGATCGTTTTTCCAAAAATGTTTAGATCTCGATCTGTATGAGCCAGATACTAAAAACTATTGAATAAGAACATTTATATTGAGTTATGACAATTTATAGATTTTGCTCCAGAGGGGGTGGTGGGAAGGGTGGTGAGGAGATGGAGGATGTCACTTTGTATACCATCGCCTTATTTGACCTATTTAGTTTGTAATATTGGTGGTCAGTTAAGGTAAAGTCATAATGTGTAAAAATTATTAAAAAGTAATTTTTCGAAGGGGTCGTGGGACCCCTACCCCCCTTTCCATGTTCGAGAAAAATTTCGCTAGTAGACTATTGTCTGTGTCCCAAATTTCATAAAAATCCGTGTTGCCGTTCCGGCGTGATTCAGTCACAAAGACGAAAAAATATAATAATTAAATTATAACTGTTCCTAGGGGGCGAGGACCTCCCCCCTTTCGAAAAATGTATAGCTAGTAGATCCTTCTAGACTATTGGCTATATGTGTGCCAAATTTCATCCAAATCCGTCGAGCCGTTCTTGCGTGATTGAGGCACAAAGCCAAACGTCTGGACATACAAACATCAAAACATCCTCTTTCCGTCTTTTTCTCTTCATCTATCTCCATATTCGTCTCATTCTCTTTCTTTCTCAGTATCCTTCTACTTTTCTCTTCTCTCACCTTCTTCTCATTCTTCTTTATCCCTTATTGCCTGTCCCAGAGGGTGGTATGTATTTTGTTCCAGTCCCACTCCGAGTCTCAGTCCCAGTCCTAGTTCTAATGACAGTCCCAGTCCGTCTCAGGTTAACTTCCCGGAAAAAAGGATCGTAAATACTAATATAGGCAAATTTAATACCAAATTTCAGGCAAATTGAATAGGAAGTATGTAAATAGTCATGTGGGTATTATTAATTCATGTCTCTATTTCGGATTCGCATGCATATTTATCAGTTTTGCTACGTTGGCGCGACTAATTGGAATATCACAATGAAACTTACTTTAGAGCTCTCAGCAACAGATTTCATTTGATATCCAGAATACGCACATACGGGGAATTCAAGGGGTTGTGTAGCGCAATATATAGCTTCTCCAACCCAATTGTCAACCTCACCTTCGAGCGGCGAATCCCGTTTCACTAACAGACGAGGCTCTGGCGACCCCAAGCTCCTCATGGAACTTGGGGGTGGGGAGGGAGGGATGGCCTGAAGGTTCAATGTGGCCATATAAATCGTTCCCGAGATGGTCGGGCCAGCACCTTAATGGTGCTGTGTTACCGGAGCGTATCGGATCTGTATCCGACAAAGGACCATCACATCGATAACACTCCCCAAAGCCTTCGGGGAGTAACCTAATCGCTACAACAACAACAACAATACGCACATATTCTAGGGGTATCCGGGTCCACGTTTTGGCCTATATATCGAGACCATAGTCACCGATAGGTATCAAGACTACCCTGTACTAAAGCACTCATCAGCAGCTTTCAATTGATATCCATATTGTATAAACACATTCTAAGGGTGCCCGGGTCCACGTTTTGGCCTATATCTCGAGACCATTGTCACCGATAGGTATGAAAACTACCCTGTACTAAAGCACTCATCAACAGCTTTCATTTGATATCCATATTGTTTAAACATATTCTAGGGGTGCCCGGGTCCACGTTTTGGCCTATATCTCGAGACCCTAGTCACCCAGGGGTACAAAAATAACCCAGTGTCAAAGTACTCATAAACAGCTTCCATTTGATACCCATACTGTACAAACACTTCCTGGAGTTACCCGGGTCCATGTTTTGGCCTATATCTCGAGACCCTAGTCACCCGGTATCAAAGTACTCATTACACAAACCTTCCCCGTGGAAAAACACATTACATTCCAATTTTCATAATAATCGGTCCAGTAGTTCTTGAGTTAGTCGATGACATATATACAAACATTCATTTTTATAGTCATAACTCAAGAATGGCTGAACCGATTTGGGATTTCAAAATCAACTAACCATCATCTCTCTTTCCTGTATCTTTCCTAAAACTTTCATGGCAATCTTTCTATCCTTTCTCGAGTTATGGAGTGACAATCAAAATGTACACTTCTTTATATATATATAGATATTAGATTAGATTAGATATTAGATTAGAATTAGATATTAGATTAGATGTCTGTTCTCTATGTATGACCCGGCCTATGAAAATGTAGCTTATGACTCAAAAAAGAAATTGCGAGAAACAGCTGTTAAAGATAAACAATGCATTTCTTCAGTTTCTTAGTAGTAGTAGTTTTTTTTTTTTTTGAGTCATAAGCCACCTTTTCATAGGCCGGGTCCGGATATTGCGAATGCGATGCGATCATCGCTTAGCTCCATTCAAGAGAGATATGAAGTCGTCGGAACAGCCGAAGACAGTCCTATCTTAACTTATTTTTTGCGTGCCGGTATTTTTGACCATACATTTCGTGCGCTTATTCATTCAACATTTTCTGTATTCACGAAAAAAGCCATCATTATCGATTTAACTAAAAGTTTGTTAGCCTGTATTGGTAACAAGTAAAGTTGTATAAATTCGGGTGTAACAGAACATTATATACTCAGCGTGAGATTCAATTGAACATTTCATTTCAGATAAATTACTTTTCTACATAATACTTGGCACTGCCTTTTAAAAAAAATGTCTCCCCATTTCCTCTTACAATAAAACTTGATAAGTGAAATATCATTGATTCAAAACTAGTTTTTGCTAAGTTATAGCTTATTATTCTAGTCTACGACCGTTTTATATTTCTTATATAGCTAAGTTGCCGTGGTCTTTAACCGACCCCGTCCATTTTACTAGAAATATTTTCTGCTATAAGGAAAATATGTGTACACAATGTTTTTTTCCACACCCATTTTCAAAAATTTTAGTGTTTTCCAATTTAATGTAATAATTCAATTTAGAAAGTAAAATTCTATTGATACAAAGCTCTTTTTCGATAAGCTATAGCTTATTATTTTCGTCTACGACCCTTTTAAAAATCTTTTATATAAAAGTGGGCGTGGTCTTTAACCGATCTCATCCATTCTTTTCTAGAAATATTTCCTGCTATAGGAAAAATTTTTGTACCCAATTTTATCTGTTAATTTTTCTTCGAAACATAGAAAATTGCTTAGTCGTAGAAGGGGTGGTGCCACTCCCAATTTTTTTTAAATTTGAAGTTTTTCCTATTTATTGTTATAAATCCACTTGGGAAATGAAATACCATTGATATACAGCTCTTTTTTGCAAAGATATAGCTTATTTATTCGTCCACGACCCTTTTAAAAATCTTTTATATAAAAGGGGGCGTGGTCCTTAACCGATTTCGTTAATTTTTCTTCAAAGCATTCCCTATAGTAAAGGCAACCTCTCTGCCGAATTTTGTTACGATAGGTTTAACGATTTTTTATTTATGATTAATAATATTTGTAAAGTTGATTTTGTCCACGTGTTGCCACGCCCATTTTAAAAGTCTTTTCCAAATTTTTATAAAGAGTCTCAATATCAGTCCACATGTCAAATTATAACATTATAGGTGTATTATTTACTAAATAATCAGGTTTTTTGTGTTTTCCAAAATGTTATATATATAAAATCATCCGATTTCGCTCATTTTCAATACCAATCTATTCTGGGTACAGATAAGCTAGTGTACCAAATTTGGGATATCTTAATATTTACTCAAGTTATCGTGTTAACGGACAGACGGACGTACGGACGAATAGACGTACGGATGGACGGACATGGCTCAATCAAATTTTTTTTCTCGATACTGATGATTTTGATATATGGAAGTCTATACTGTCTCGATTCCTTTATACCTTTACAACCAACCGTTATCCAATCAAAGTTAATATAATCTGTGTGCAAATTATGCTGAGTATAAAAGCTAAAATGTCTAATTAAGGTTTGCCGAAGGGCTGATGGAAGCGGCACTAAAGAGTTGTTTTACTTAAATTTACGATGAATAATCTAATTTTAAAGCTGGACCAACCAGCGTCGCTTTCCACTGCAGACGGTTCTATGTATTGGAGCGACTCGACACAAATATTCAGACTTTCGCTTTACGAAAAATTTAATAAATTTGGGACATGGTAAGGTGTTTTTTTTTTTTTTGTGCAAAATGTAAAAGAGTTAAAATATTCTTTGCATTACACAACTTCTTTCACTTAATTTTTTGACGCTGACATTTATTTATGTAAAACTGAGGGCTATGTCCACCCATTTCAGTTAAGTTTTACTTTAATTTTGTTTGTTAAAATTTATATATGTATGTAGCATATTTTTCCACTTTTGCTTAGCGCCATCTTTGATTCATTCACTCAGTGGCGTAGTGATGTTTTCTTGTGCCCGTTGAAAAATATTTTATATAAAATAAAGTAAGTAATTCAATACAGCTAAAAATATGATAAATAAAGTTTTAACCCTTAGCCATGAACAATTTACGGAATCGAACAAGGAAAAAATTTGCAAAGTGCTTATAAATAATAACTACCCGCGTCATTTAGTAAATACTCTCATTGAACAAGAAACCAAAGAAATGAATAATAAGTCCAAACAAATAACCCTTTCACAAACAACAAATGAGACAAAACGATACCACAGCATCACATATATTCCAAAATTCTCAGAAGAGCTAAACAAAAACTAAAAAGAACACAAACAAGACATATCTCTGGCGTACAAATCAAATTGCACACTCTCAACTGTATACACCAAAACCAAAAGCAAAATAGAATCACAACATAGAAACAATGTCATATACGAAATTAAATGCAACGGAGGAGAGAACAACGACTGTAACAAAATATACATTGGAACGACAAAAAGACCACTAGGAGTGCGATTACAAGAACACGAATCGGATATAAGAAGAAACAAAAGCGGTACAGCTCTTGCCCAACATATACTGACACATGCGCATACAGCTGATATACAAAACGCCAGAATTTTAGACACAGAGAAAAGAGAGAGAACAAGATATACACAGGAGAGCCTACATATTTTGAAAAACAGAGAAAAAACAATAAACAAAAAGGAAGATAGCGACGAAATCGCGGCAGCATATTTGTTATGTTTATGATAACAAATCAGTCTGACAAATGTACCTGACATTGATGGTACAGGTAAATTATGTTATGTGACTCAAATTTAAAAAATTTTTTTGTTATTGTTTAATGTTTTTATATTATACATTTTTTCCAACTTTTCAATGTAAGTGACACTTATACATGTTTTGATGATATTGTCTCTTATGTATTATCTTTGTTTGTGTCTTATAAAATAAAGATCCTGCCCCTGAGGATGCCAAGGAGATTGGCGAAACTTAGGGAGTTAAGTGGAGAAAAAGCATATCTTTTTTTCTTGCACTAGCGCACATCAGACCGCATCAGCTTATTAAAAAACTAACATTTATTAAAATAATTCTAACGGAGTTTTAGATTCAATTTCTCTTATATTTTGCAGTCACATATTTCGATAAAAAGTTCTGTTCCATCGAAATCTGTATTATAGAATTCACCCAATTGTTTTTATCGCTGTTAAAAAATTTGCAACATCTAAGAGAAATCTAAATTTAAAATAAGTGAGGAAGGCTAAGTTGGGTTGTAACCGAATATTACATACTCAGCTGCCAAATTACAGCTTGCAAAACTTTTAAATTACCCTCTTTTAAAAATGGAAGTTACCACGCCCATTGTCCAAAATTTTACTAATTTTCTATTGTGCGTCACAAGGTCACCCCACCTACCAAGCTTCATCGCTTTATCCGTCTTTGGTAATGAATTATCGCACTTTTTCGGTTTTTCGAAATTCTCGATATCGAAAAAGTGGGCGTAGTTATAATCCGATTTCGTTCATTTTAAGAAGCAATCTGAGATCAGTGCCCAGGAACTTAAATACCAAATTTCATTAAGATATCTCAAAATTTGCTCAAGTTATCGTGTTTACGGACAGATGGACGGAAGGACGGGCATGGCTAAATGAATTTCTTTTTTCGCCGAGATCACTTTGATATATAGAATTCTATATCTATCTCGATTACTTTATGTCGTTACGGGGTACCCTTATGCGAACAAAATTAACATACTCTGTGAGCTATGCTGAGCTGAGTATAATTAAGGTTATTTAGCCGTGTAAATCTTGTACGTATTTCTTGTTGGAGACGATCGAGAACACTTTATAACGCGAGAAATTTCACATTCTGCGGAAAGACCAATATCTCTAGCCGATTCTCCGGGCAGTTTGCGGCTCTTTCTTGCACATTTTACTATATCAATATCACATTTTGCACAAAGAGACTTCGCTTTTTCTATTGCTTCTTCACAGAGAGTGTCTCGATGATTTAAGATCATGATACGCTTCTCTAAAATTCATCTCCGGATCTTGTAATCTGAGCTGCACACGATCTATCCTCGTTAAGATTTCATACCAGAAATTAACTCGCGCTATGAAACTAAAATTTAGTATATTTTGCAACAGAATTGTAGCTTCGCTTCTGGTGTCACTTGTGGTGTTAGTGTCCCCGGCTAATTGTTCTAAGTGTTTTACTACATTCTCTAACTCATCAACAATAACGTTAACCGCTTGTATGGTGCTCCATCGTGTTTCAGATTCACGTTTGACAGTTTTTGTTAAAGCATTTTTTAATAATTCCCATTGTAACGTTGAACGTGAGAAAAGAAGATATATGCTTTCAATTATTCCACAATCTGTCGCAAGTGCTCCGGATATATCCATGCATTTTTTAATATAGAAAATTGTTTCCAGAAATCAGTATTTTCCCTGAAATCAATAACTTATCTGTGAGTAGCGCCCGGTACAAAATGCCCCTCACTACGGCACTGCATTCACTTACAAAAATATGTTCTCCATTATCACTTTAATTCGCTTAAAAGTTTTAAAATCTTTAGTACTGCACAATAAAGCTCGGAGGGGATTTCGCTGAGAGGAATGGGGGAAAAGCGAACAAATAAATGTTCGCCCTTACTTTAAGTCAATCCGTAAGATCGTATGAAGAAACATTAAAGTATGCATTCATTCATATATGCATTCAAAAGTTAGATTCAAATCCGCTAACATTGAATAAGGCAATATCAACGAGGATGATGACGCCGCCTTGCAACTCGTTGCCTTTCTTCCAGCGAAATGTGTGCTATTTTATTACCCCGCAAATTTCGTTTTTACTGCTAATACTACTCTGTTGCTAAGGTTGTCACATGAGTTTTCTATGTACTTATGTTTGTGTATATATACCTTTATGGATATATGCATGTATGCGAATTCATATAGTTTTGGATATATAAATTGTCATACATTTATTGAGCAGGTTACAAAAGACGCGACTTTTCTGTACCAGCTGGCAGTTGACTGACTGGCGGTTGGCCTTAATCTTTTGTTGTTTTCCCTAGCTGTTTATGTCTTTTTATACTCAGCTGAGCAGAGCTCACAGAGTATATTAACTTTGTTCGCATAACGGTAATCCGTAACGGCATAAACTAATCGAGATAGATATACCCTTCTATATATCAAAATGACCTGGGTGAAAAGAGAAATTCATTTAGCCAAGTCCGTCCGTCCGTCCGTCTGTCTGTAAACACGATAACTTGAGTAAATTTTGAGGTATCATAATGAAATTTGGTATGTATGTTCCTGGGCGCTTATCTCATATCGCTATTTGAAATGAACGAAATCGGACTACAACCACGCACACTTTTTCGATATCGAAAATTTCGAAAAACCGAAAAAGTGTGATAATTCATTAACAAAGACGGATAAAGCGATGACCGTTGTGCGTTGACCATATAACGCAGGATAGAAAATTAGAAAAATTTTGGACAACGGGCGTGGCTCCGCCCACTTTTGAAAGAAGGTAATTTAAAAGTTTTGCAAGCTGTAATTTGGCAGTCGTTGAAGGTATCATGATGAAATTTGGTAGGCACATTACTCCTATTACTATATCTGTGCTAAATAAAAATTAGCGAAATCCGATGACCAACACGCCCACTTTTAAAATTTTTTTTTTTTTTTTAAGTAAAATTTTAACAAAAATTGTAATATCTTTACAGTATAAAAGTAAACTATGTCAACATTCGACTCTAGTAACGATATGGTGCAACAAAACACAAAGATAAAAGAAAATTTCAAAATGGGCGTAACTCCGCCCTTTTTCATTTAATTCGCCTAGAATACTTTTAATGCCATAAGTCGAACAAAAATGTACCAATCCTTGTGAAATTTGGTAGGGTCATAGATTCTATGACGATAACTGCTTTCTCTTAAAATGGACGAAATCGGTTAAAGACACGCCCAGTTTTTATACACAGTCGACCGCCTGTCCTTCCGCTCGACCGTTAACACGATAACTTGCACAAAAAACGATATATCTTAACTAAACTTAGCTCACGTACTTATCTGAGCTCACTTTATCTTGGTATAAAATATGGCCGAAATCCGACTATGACCACGCCCAGTTTTGCGATATCAAAAATTACGAAAAATAAAAAAAAAATGCCATAATTCTGTACCAAATATGAAAAAAGAGATGAAAAATGGTATTTGGATTGGTTTATTGACGAAAAATATAACTTAAGAAAAAAACTTTGTAAAATGGGTGTGACACCTACCATATTAAGTAGAAGAAAATGAAAAAGTTCTGCAGGACCGTAACACAAGTCTCAGCTCCTGTCTGGCCCCTTAGTGGGAGATTCGCGGTGGAAGTGGTTTCATCTCGTGTGGTTGGTTTTTACTCTACATGCTAGGAGTTCCTTGGGAAAGTTGAAAATAGAGCAGATTTGACGAAGCTATGCAATCTCTTCGCCGCTGAAATTACAATAAACATTCTCTTCGTAACAATGCTATCCTCTTCATAGAAAAGTTGGCAATAAAGTTTTTCCTCGATTTGCCCACAATCTTTGACACATCTCTAAGTTGTGCTAAATAGCCTGGATGAAAATTGTTGACAAAGCAGATACCTATCCTTTGTGAATAACAATTGTTAATTTTAAGAATTGAAATGTTTGAAACTGCGATAGGCTAAGCTGAACGTTGGCATCGGATCTAGCGTAAATGTGATTAGTAGCTGGAGAATGCTGCGTTCCCACAGCGTAAGGACATTTCAATTATATGTGACGAAAAGGTTGCCGTCACATCCCTTCATTGTAATGCAGGATGTCCTGGTACGCAGTAAAGCTTGTTCAGAGCCCTTAAATTATGAAATTGTATCATGTATCTGGCAGTGTTCCAAGCGACAGAACTCATGCAGCAAATTACTTATACTTAGAAACGAATGGTAATAGAACTCAAGTTGGAGTTGCTTGCAACCAGATATCCTTATCCTTAAAATAATAAAGGAGTTTAAATGACTCCCTATCTTACTAAGGTAAGAACTTGTGATTGCATATCTGAATACAAGCTAATTTGGTAACAATTATTTGGCTAGGAAGTGCTTTGGTCAGGATGCATGGAAACGATAGTTGAGTCGCTCATTGCGCAAATGGATCTGCTTCTTTGACACAGTGAGGTTTGCGCCTTACATAACAGGCTTTCACGTTAAGCATATAAACGAGTAAGTATGGCTCATAGTGGGCATTACTAGCTGGACACTTCCTTCCTTCTATCACATTATGACCGGGAGTTCCATACAGATGCTTGGTCTGGCCTGAGCAAAGTCGCTTCAAAGCTTCTTTGTAATCGAGGATACTTCTTGATGAAGTATTGTGTAGGAGGATTGCCTGACTATAAATATATATATTGACGAGACTGCAGCTTAAGCATTCTTACTTTAGAATTTCTGCTGTTTTCTTCACGGCTACAATTTCCACCTGAAATACTGTACAGTGATCTGGCATCCTGAAGAATCTGCTTATTTCTAGATCGACACTGTTAACATCAGACTCGGCCCGTTATTTTGGAACCATCGGTATACACGTGTTTAGCATGTTCTGCCATTTCCGCACCCATGCGCCAATCCTCCGACCCTATTGTGATCCCAAAGGCCTCTTTCAAAGTTCAGGTGATGGTTATCATTTTATTGGCTCACTCTCGCTCACTTAGTCTGGTGGCCTCAAGCATGCGAAGGTCACTACCAAATTTTTAGAGAAGTATTTTTGAAATTAATGGATTTAGACTTCCATTGGCTAACATCTATCAATTAAATAAGAGAATATTCATGTGTACCTTATTTAGGTAATATAAAATCAGACGCTAGTAATATTTGTAAGATGACATCTACTCACATGGACTAGTTCTTTACTAGTGTATATAATTTAGTAAGCTTAACTTAATTCGTGGTATAAGAGAATGTAGAGCCTTCAATGTAATTCAATGCCTAATATGGAGAATATTAGCACCTGTCACTCCACACTTGCGAATGAAAGTTAACATACATAAACATTTATGTGTATTGTGTATACCTTGAACATATGTGTTAGTATATTTTTATACAGTTAAACATAATTTGACCAAAACAAGAAAAAGAAACAGAAATTCAAATACAACTGAACAAACGACACACAAAGCATTCGTTTCTGTTATTCTACACTCATTGCGACAGCGCACAGTGTAACTTTTTTCACTTATAGGATGCCAAAATTAATTACAGCCAAACCAATGGAGCACTTCATTTGAAATTTTGCAGTGTGGTTGCAGATACCTAAATCTGATTTGAGAATAAAAATGGGCGTGATCCGCCCACTTTTTCTCCTTGCCCTCATATAAGGTGAAATTTCACATAATCATATTTTCTACTCTAAAAGCATTTTCCAGTGCCAGTGTAAATAAAAATTGTTTACATTTCTTAACTTTAGCTTAGAGGCTTTTGACTAATATTTAAAAAATTTTATTTTCAAAGTCAAACACAACATAGGTACATATATTTGTAAACACTGAATCGAAATACTATAAGTATGTATTTAAATATTTAAAATAAAAAGTGATATTTTAACTGGTATAAAGTTAGTCGGAGTCAATATCGTCGACATGCTCTGGTTCAGATAATAAGACAATAACTTCACTCGTTAATGCTCGCCGCTTTGACCTAGGGGTTTTCCGCAAACTGTTTATGAACGGGTCTGACGATATCAGCAATCTGTGTAGCAAATCCAAGATACTACAAATTCTTAACTTTTTTGTGGTGAAAAGATCACGATAGTTTCGTGCATATTTGTTTCTGGACTCTTGAGCTTCTTCCGAAAGTTGGCCAATATCAAGAATAGCAGACACGATTATACTCTTTCCATGAAACAGAATTTTATGTACGCTCACTGGCATATTGTACCAAGCATATTCCGATAAATATAGTACCCTTGTCTCGGTCGCATAGTGGTCAAAAGCTTCAGAATTTATTTGTAACCCACATCCTATGCATGAAAGTATTGTGTGAAACCTTTTCAAAAGAGAGCGTTGCAAACTTTGCCGTCAATCATGCACAACACAAACGTTGATTTCACCAGTAAGTTTAGGTTATCTGTTTGAATTGTTGGAGGGCGAAGTCTGCAAATTTGGTCTTTGACAGATTGCACTTCCTTTGAAATGACATCTCGTGTTTCTTTTGTAAAAACAAATTTTATCGGGCGGAAGTATCTCGTGGAAGATGGAGCAGGATTACTCCAAACTATAACCTTTCGTTTCTCAAGCATTGTATACATTTGAGGGAGTACTAGTAAAAAAATAAATAAATAAATAAATAAATGAAAAACATACTAGAGTCCGATTAAACAGTTATACGAAGGATATATTTTTCTGTTACCTTCTGAAGTGTGCTGCCGGATCAGGGAGTATTCATATGTTGAAAGATTTGAGTCAACTATCATAGCAAATGCTTGATCTGGTGACAAACTTTTCTTATTTTCTTCCGATAGTCGGGACTTTTTGATTGCAGTGCCTCTTGATTATCCTCAATTATTTTTGCAGAAATTCTTTTCCCTGATGATCGTAACTTCAATTCCGCTGTCATTAACAGTTGATCGTTGTCGACATTGTTCATTAGTTCCTTAGGATTTCGTTTTTTTGTGCGCATAGAAGACTCAGAGAAGTTTTTTGTTGGCCTCCCCGGCTTAGGAATATAACGAGAAGTGCATGGCTCAACATCAAACATATAATTTGTAAAATCCAGATTTTCTGATAACCAATCAGAGTTTTTCTCAACAAATCTACTTATAGATCGAAAACAACGTACCCATCTCTTACGAATATTAAAAGTTAGCTTGATGATGTTTTTTTTTTTTTATTTAGAATGATCCACATCCCTTCCAGTTATACTCAGAATATTGTGTAGTATAGCTTTGTCCGTTTCGCCAACTTTGCATTTTAGCCAAACTTCAAAGGGTGCATTTCGTGAAATAGCCGTAACTAGTTGATAATATAGGAAAATTTGGTACAGTGCAGTTTGTTTTACTTCAATGCAGTCCGTCTTTGGTATGATTCATTTTTAGCTTTGTTCTCTATTTGTATAGTCTTTGCCCAAGCGTTTTATTATATCACTTGTCATAGAATAATAAACTGTGTTTTTATGGGAAAATTATACCTGCTAATGCTTAACAAAAATATACTTACCCATTTGTTTGTTTTAAAGATCTCAAACTCAGAGCGAGCTTCAGGTAGGCGTTTATGTGATATATACATACATATATATTCCCGAAGCACTTAATTGCTTAGAAGTATCACCCATAATAGACGACCCACAGGTAGGCGTGCATACATAACATAAGTTGATGGGATAAGTGCACAACTCGTTAACTATGGGAAAACACATATGACAAGCAATGAAGACTATTCAGAGCACAAGTTTCCTTTTTCTGGGTTTTTGCCATTTCAGGTATAACTGTCTTTTTTTGGGATCTAGTATTGTAGACTTGAATTGAGGACATTCCATTATTAGGTCACTACGCTTCATACGTGAGCGAGGGCATAGAGACATAAAGTTGGCGATTACAAAGAAAAACGCAAAATTACGCGATTTTTTTTTTTTATCTTAAACTATATGAAATTTCCCTTAATGTGTATGTATTCGTTCAAGGGAATTGGGCGGAATCAGATAAGTTTTATTCTATTGAAAACGAAAAATATTCTGTAATTATTTGGAGCTTTTCGGCCGATAAAATATAGACAAAACACAAGGTTTCTCTTTTCCTCCTACGCATTTCGATGAAATTTTTTCATCTTCATCAGGGAGACTGTATATTTATCATAAAATATGATATAAAACAAAGCAAACATTAACGCATTAGTTAGAATTACACAATTTACATCACTCTGTTGTTAACATAATACTTACATTCAATTTATAACATTGAAACTTTCCACATCTAACACATAAATAAACAAAACTTTACATTGAATTTACTGCCTCCATTCATGTTTCCTGCTTCGTCCATTGGCTGATAATGCCGTCATATAAGCGCAGTTTATATTGTTGACGTCTTCTTTGAAATTCATTGCAGTATTGATTTTTTGTTGTATTCGTAGGGCTTCCAGCGTCATTCGTGTTCGTTCTTTCCCCTCAACGTCTAATATTTTCGCGTTTTCGAAGTCCGCTGTGTGTCCTTTGTTGGTCAAATGTTCGCATAGTGCTGTTGTTGTTTTTCTATTTTTGGCGTCTAGTCTATGTTCGTTTATTCGTACACTTAGCAATCGCTTCGTCGTTCCAATGTATATTTGATTGCAAGTTTCTCCTGCGCTCCCATTACATTTTATTTCGTATACCACATTATGTTGTTGTTCTTTGTCGATGTTGTCTTTTGTTTGTGTAAAGATTGTGTTCAAAGTTCGATTTGGTTTATGCGCAAATTTTATATTGTTGTTGCGTGTGATGCTATACAATGTTTTGTTGTCCGTTAATCCTGGTATGTAATTGATGCCTGCATATATTTGCTTTTGTTTTACATTCTTTTGTTCAGTGATGCTAAGATTTCATCTTCGGCAATTGTGATATCATTAGATATCGAAGTTATAAAATCGAACCAAACCCTAAAAACTAATTGGTATGCTAAAGCCATGTCATCATCTAGAATAATAAACTACCATTCAAATCACCCATGGATGCAAAAAAAGAACACGGCCATAAGCTTTATAAAGAAAATCTAAAATTTAAGTGAACAGGAGTTCATGACCACAAATTTTAAAAAAATTAAAAATATTTTATATAAGAATGGCTACCCTAATACATTAATAGACGCATGGATA
This sequence comes from Eurosta solidaginis, assembly GCF_040869045.1. Taxonomy (NCBI): domain Eukaryota; kingdom Metazoa; phylum Arthropoda; class Insecta; order Diptera; family Tephritidae; genus Eurosta; species Eurosta solidaginis. Next base: position 226,847,191 of record NC_090320.1, read on the forward strand.
ACAACAACAATTAGTCAAACCAACTGCGCGCAAAGCATCACTGAACAAAAGAATGTAAAAGAAAAGCAAATATATGCAGGCGTCAATTACATACCAGGATTAACGGACAACAAAACATTGTATAGCATCACACGCAACAACAATATAAAATTTGCGCATAAACCAAATCGAATTTGAACACAATCATTACACAAACAAAAGACAACATCGACAAAGAACAACAACATAATGTGGTATACGAAATAAAATGTAATGGGAGCGCAGGAGAAACTTGCAATCAAATATACATTGGAACGAAGAACCGATCGCTAAGTGTACGAATAAATGAACATAGACTAGACGCCAAAAATAGAAAAACAACAACAGCACTACGAAGGGACACACAGCGGACTTCGAAAACGCGAAAATATTAGACGTTGAGGGGAAAGAACGAACGCGAATGACGCTGGAAGCTCTACGAATACAACAAAAAATCAATACTGCAATGAATTTCAAAGAAGGCGTCAACAATATAAACTGCGCTTATATGACGGCATTATCAGCCAATGGACGAAGCAGGAAACATGAATGGAGGCAGTAAATTAAATGTAAAGTTTTGTTTATTTATGTGTTAGATGTTGAAAGTTTCAATGTTATAAATTGAATGTAAGTATTATGTTAACAACAGAGTGATGTAAATTGTGTAATTCTAACTAATGTGTTAATGTTTGTTTTGTTTTATATCATATTTTATGATAAATATACAGTCTCCCTGATGAAGATGAAAGAATTTCATCGAAACGCGTAAGAGGAAAAGAGAAACCGTGTGTTTTGTCTTTATTTTATTGGCCGAAAAGCTCCAAATAATTACAATTGTAACAAAAAATTGGCCAAAATAAATATGTGAAAAATATTCTAAGCTTACCAAACTTTTAGTGGCTGACTAAAAAAAAAAAATATATATATTTAAAAAAACGGCTAAGTGGCTGAAACTTACAAATGCTATTACAAGCTAGCCAAGAATGTTAAATAAAATAGTTTGAAGTCAAAACAGTTACCGAAAAATCCACCACGTGGCCACAAAGTTGGTCAAAAATTTTGGACTGTGAAATGATTTTTACACTTGTTTCAATTATCCAAGGTTCATAATGCTTATTATGGTGATCGTGGGTTTTTTACTTTGCTGTTTATACATTTTCTTAACAGTTGGTTATTAATCTGTTGCATGTCAAAACATTTTTGAGATTGGAGAACATTGTTTTTTGGACTTTTGGCATCCCAAAAGTGAAAAAAGTTACACTGTGCGGCGCCAAGTCAAGGCATAACGACAAGGACATCCTCAGGCATATGCCATTTGTCAACGACACTTACACACAACTTTCTGTGTAAGTAAGTATGTATGTAGGTGCAAGTAGCATAGCTTTAACAAAATTTCTTTATTATATTTTTATAATTGGCTTTTCAAAACCGCTTTACTTAGCTTCCACATTTTTATATTAGCCATTCCATTAAAATCAAATTTGGTTAGTATTATGCGGCTTATTTTTTTATTTTTATAAACGCTTAAGAGTTTTTTTTTTGTTTATTTGCATAAGTTTTCATTCTTTAATATGGCATTTGTTCTAATTCGACTAACTTTCAAAATATTATTAGGTTCTTTGTTATTATTCTCATCTGCATTTAACTTGCCTTCTTTTTTTGTTTTTTTTTTTTTTGTTTTGGTACGAATTGAGGGTTTGCTGCTTTCATCAACAGCTTTTGTTCAAAGTGAGATGCGCCCATGGGAATACCCATGTGAATATTCACATTACTAAACACAGTATGGAAAAACTAGGCCTTTCCAACCATACGTCAAATTTAAAATGGTTACGATGTTTAAGCTATTGACTTTTTGACTATCTTACTTTTCCGAAATGATCATAAAGACACTTCGATCTCCGTAAGAACTTTTCTTTCGAATTACTTTCGAGCGATCTCATCTTGTCCCGGCACCGTCCGTTATTCTGACCCATACATCATGACAGGTATGATGAGCGACTTCTAGAGCGTAATTTTTGTTCGTCAAGAGAGCACTTTACTTTTCAATTGCCTATTCAGTCCAAAGTAGCACTTGTAGGTAAGAGTTATTCTCTGTTTTAATTCTTAGTTGATTCTTTTTCTGCTATAAATGCTGGCTCGCAGATAGGCGAAGTCTTTCACAGTCTCTAATTTCCATCGAAATCATGTTTGATTTCGCACAAAATGAGACGAACTTTTCAGTGCTTTGAAAAAGAGTTTTCCTGTTAATTAAGCTTCTTATCGTAGCACAACCGGGTATATCGAAGGAAGGTGAATGACAAGCTTACTAGCATTGCGTGGATGTGAACGAAGTTCATATGATCATACACTTTGGCCATAATATTTCGGCAAGGCAATAATCTATTCAGAAGTAGACAGTTTTAATTCTGCGAGCAAGATCAATCGATCTTTGACAAATTTGTGGTCTTGCGCCAGGGTGTGATTGGACTACATGAACTCTACATAGTACTCAGATAATTTTCGGGGCCTCTTTTTCGACCAGTTTATGGAAACTTCCCTGGTGTCTGTCAATCGGGTTGGTTCTGTCTCTCTCTCTGACCTTTATAACTGGTATAGTAAGCGGGTCTATAGATACTGAAAATGAAAATTAAGTCCAATCACCACTTCTTATTGGCCGATTTCAGGATGCCTTGTTTTACATCAACGCATATACATTCAAAGTCCTTTTATCAGTGTATTTTTGCTGACTCTTTGATGTTTATTAAAATTGAAAAATTGTTTTAAAAGTTTGCCTTTTTTGCATGCTTAAAAGTTTTAATTTAACCACTCGAGAGGCTTGGGCAATCGTAAAGCTCATAAGCTACTACGTACCACATAAATACAGCAGCGAACAGAAAAATAGCAGCCGCAATTTTTATCAAGTTTCGCCGACTAAATTCTTCTTTTTTTACGATGCTTTAAGAAAAGTCATGCTTCACAGCAATGAAGCTCTCGGAAAGCGCTTCCGTACACCACTTAGCGACGGGATGTTGCATATAAGGAGAACCATCGTTTCCTTCTCTCCTTCCTCTTTACAAGTTCTGCAGCAACGACGATAAGGCGTTCCTTACCTATCTGTATATTCACCTATAAGGCAGTACACAGTTTGTACTTCGACAAATGTTGAAGTTGTGTCCCTACTTAGGTTGTAAACGTGACATTATCATTAAGGGTGCAATTTTGGCCAAGTTTCCTTCAATCTACAACAACCCAATATCTGTTAACATCTTTCGTCAGCTCGACGTTGGATGTCTCCTTTGACATTATCTTGCATGTGGAAGGGGCCATACCTAAGCCTTCTTTGTCAGGAAGAATATGTCTGGTGGTATTCTGCTTAACGATTTCGTCTGCAATGTAGTTGCTCTCGATATCCACGTATCTTGAAGCGATTGGTGCTGGTTTAACGTAAGTTCAGAATTTAATGAGTTAGAGCTAAAAGATTTGCCAGCAATCTAGCTGTCGCTGAAAGTAAAGATTTCTTTGCCGATACTGTGTGTCCTTTTCGTAACTGCGGCGTCCATGATGGCTGCTCCTTCTGCCTAGAAGACAATACAGTGATCGGGTAATCTGAATGAGAGCTGGAGGTCTAGGTCGCCTGAATAGACTACAACTCTGCCGTTTAGCTTAGAACCGTCGGCGTTTATGGAAATGTTGCCATCAACACCTTTCACAGACCCTTTTTGTCAATATATAAAAAAGAAAAAATTAAATAAATAAAAGCTTAATTGCTGGTATTTAAAAAAATGTTCACAGCTATTTTTCTGTTTGCTGCTGTATTACATCTGCCACTTTCTTAAAATCGCAGCAAAAAATGTCCTCTTAGCTGCAGCTCATAAATTTCACATTAAAATATTTTGATAGCTTCTCGGCCATCAAATGCATACCATAAGACCATTAGAGTACAATAAGCCATTAGCATTTTTCTATAACTTCCTCCATTTCCTCTATTTGTAGCTCAATTTGTATTTGCCTTGTAATAAATGAATTATTCTTACATAATCTTTTCGCTCTCTGTCTGTCTAGCTTTGTCGCTCTTGTGCCATTCCTTCAATTGCCCTCTCTTCTCAAGGCTGCTCATAAATTAATATAAAATACGCAAATGGCAACATTATTTAAAAATCTGAGCATTGCAATAGCGGAAAAATTTGTTTAAACGAATTTCAAAGTTCTTCAGTTGCGACAACCAAAGCATTCACGACCACACTCGCACTTTGGCCAAGTCATATTGATAGATATGCATGCAAATGGTGGAGCGCACTTTATTCTTGAGCACTTGTGAGCACTTTTGCGATTTTTAAACGGTTTTATTTAGCTTGACTTGACATGCTGGCACAAATTTTGTACTTGAAATTTAAGTAACTTCGCGATAAGCTACAAGCTTGAAACTTGGAATATAGTTCAGAACCCGATGGCAACGCAATAATAAGAAAAAAATCGCCGCTAGGTGGCGCAAGGTTCGAGATATTCAAAAAAATAATTTTTGTGGTCCGATTTGGCTCATATTTGGAACACATAATACATACGAGAATAGAAAATGACCTATGAAAAAAAAAATCGCCGCTATGTGGCGCAAGGATTGAGATATTCAACAAAATTGTATTTGTGGTCCGATTTGGTCCATATTTGGAACACATAATACATACAAGAATAGAAAGCGACCTATGATGTCCGCTTTGACTGATATTTGGAACAAATATTACATACAGTCCGGTGGAAGTGATATCAAGATATTTTGGAGATCGAGGAGCAAGTATGCGTGGCGCAGAGTCGAGTAAAGTCTTTGGAAGGATTATGTATTGAGGACTTAGATTGTAACAAATTGTCAGGAAATAGTCCTTGCAATAATGAGCCACTAAATGAACTAAAAAGAATCAGAAATAATAGGGAATTGAATAAAGACTAAAAACTTGAAAATAAAATAATTAAAAAAAAAATTTAAGTTCAACGGTTTTATTGAAAGCAATACTTACATGAAGTAATAATAATACTAAAAGCTACTAAATTAAACAAAAGCGTTGGAGGCGTCAAATTTCTATTGAAAGTCATAAGTAAGACCAACTGAACCTTAATCAGGTTATGCTACGCCTCACATTTTTACAGATTTCACTCGCCCGACGCTTTTTTTAATTATCTGATCAACGCCATAGATTGATGAGGAGTGTGATGACTAGTACCTAGGACCTACCTAATTATTTTCAAGCTTTTAGTATTATTATTATTTCATGTAAGTATTGTTTTCAATAAAACCGTTTAACTTAAAATTTTTTTAAATCATTTTATTAAAATTTAGTAAAACTAAATTGGTTTTATCTTTTCCTCCAAAACGCAGTATTTGTGTATAGCTGCATTTCAAAACGATGCCTTGACACATAAAAAATATATAAATAGGTAAGCTAAAAATTTCGCTCCTCCTTTTCATATAAACATTTAGATATGTTCCGAAAGATCTTCTAAAGGAGAAGCGCAGACTATTCCAAAAACTTACACCACTACCAATGCCAAACACTTATTTAAACTACGTGAATGTTTACACTCACTCTACGAACGCTACGTGTGTTTGATGTTGTTGTGTTGAGAAAACTATCAGATCTCATGCAAACAAAGTCACTATATGTGCTGAGTTGTCGGCAGGTGCGAGTAAATGTGTAATTTTCTTTGCTGATATTTAAAGTGTTTACTAAAACATTAGATAATATTCAAGTAGTAGTATTTATTCGTTTCGTTTGCTGCCAAAATTTTGTTACTACTTTTTTAATAAATAAAATAAAATTAAGGGCCTCCTCCACCACCACCATCGGTTCTGAATGAACAAATAGTGCATACACATAAATATACACGAGCATCAATTTTGACAATATCTGCTCATATACCTACGAACTATAAATACAAGACAAACGACAACAACAGATCAGAACGAAAATCGACACTGATGATGGTACAATGCCGAAACCGGTATGTTTCGACATCAAATTTGACAAGAGATGACGAAAAATCGTTCCAATATACACGAGACCTCATTTCTGTTACGAAACGAATGTACCTTTCGGCTCGGAGGCGAATCTCTAGTATATTTGCACTATATTAAACGATGGAGGTATATCATTTGACAAATGCTTTCGCCTTTCTCTTTGACATAACGCAAGTAAAATTAAGTCCGAACGAAAATGATAGAGGAGGCGATTCATTCGAACGAGCTATCGTTCGCAATACATGATGAAGCCCTAAATAAAATTAAATTGAATAAAGGGAAGAGTAAGGAAGTGTAAAGGGAAGGACAGGAAAAGAAAGCAAACAAAGGTTAAGGAAATAAAGGGATAAGAAAAGAAAGGAGAGAGAGGGGACAAAAAATAAATTATTGAAAAAAAGGAAGAAAAAGTTAAGGAGATTAAAGGAAAAGATAGCAAAGGTATAGTGCCGTGAATTTCAGCTGGATTGTATGTTTATGGTTCTTCGGGCCGATCCTTCTTCGGATCCTTTTCGCTACTTGGAATCGATCCTAGTCCCTGCAACGCTATTAGGGCTAGTGATAAGCACTTGAATTCATACTAATATCATTCTATAATTTTCTGGATCAAGGATTTTGCACTGTACGAAATATTCGTAAAATATTTTTAAGTTGAATCCATTCTTATAACGAAAACCTTACTAAAGTTCCTTAAAATTTTTCTAAAAAAAAAAAAAAATGTTGTTCGTCGTTTAGTTGCACTTTTGTTGTTGAACATAGCTTTGTAGTCTGGCCATGCCGAAAGTGACAGCTTTTACTGGCTGTTGTGTTGCCAATTCTTTTTGTTTCAATTCGCTTTTTATTTAGGGTTTTCTAGAGCATCGCACTTGCCGCTACACCGTTTAGGCAGCTTAAGATTTATGACATCGACTCCCGCAATGAAATGTAATACATATATTATTTCATATTTTTTCACTTATCTACCACAAAATATTTCTACAAAACTTTGCCTCTTTTATAAATTTGAATAAGTTATTATAAGCTTACTTGCTGATTTATTTGAAAATAATGAAACCGAACGGATTTCTTGGAGTTTTTTTTGCGTATTTTAGGCAACTCTATAGCCATCTGATTTCAGGACCCATTCTTGGAAACGAATGAACTTTTGTTTACAATTGAATGAACTGACAGCTGATTTCAAGCCCCAAGCTGCTTCATATCAGGTCATCAGTGCTCGCAGGTCAGTCAGAGGAAGTGGTTGCTTTATTAAGCAGCCCAGTCAATCCTCCTCACTAGCTAAGTGGAAGGGGTGCTCCCTTAGCACGGGTCACCCTTTGCTTGCGGGGACAACGGGTCCTCTCGCACGTTTCCAAGCTAAGTAAGGGGGCCTCGCCGCCGTTCGGCCAACAGACTCCTTCCCCTCAGTCCTGGCTACGGCAGTAGAGCGATTCGTCGGCTAAAGGGGCCACCGCTGTGCCGCTAAGGTGCACTCCCCCTCAGCCCACGGGTCGACCTACAAAGTTCCGGCTGGCACAACTTCGCGTCCAGCCCTGCCATCGTGCAGGCATGGAGGCGGTGGTGTCCAGCTAGCGAGTCAGCACTGAACAGCGAGTTAGCCAACCACATCACCGGAGTGGAAAGGGGCGCCGTCAGGGAACGGGTCACCCTTTGCTTGCGGGGACAACGGGTCGACGCCTTTATGGTTTTCTCGCCCGTGTCCCAGCTAAGAGAGGAGTGTTCGCCGCCTTATGACCATCCGGCACTTTTCACGAAAACCTTACTAAAGTTTCTTAAAATTTTTCTAAAAAAAAAAAAATGTTGTTCGTCGTTTAGTTGCACTTTTATTGGTGAACGTAGTTTTGAAGTCTGGCCATGCCGAAAGTGACAGCTTTTACTGGCTGTTGTGTCGCCAATTCTTTTTGTTTCAATTCGCTTTTTGTTTAGAGTTTTCTAGAGCATCGCGCTTGCCGCTACACCGTTTAGGCAGCTTAAGATTTATGACATCGACTCCCGCAATGAAATGTAATACATATTTGCTTTGCATAAAAAAATTGTATGATGCTGGTGGTTAAATGGAGTTTGATATTTTAAGAGCTTCGAAAAAGTTTTTAAATTGAGAGATCGGGATCGGAAGCGTACTTATACGTAGATAAGGCGGACTGAGTTATGTGAAAGCAAATTGTATGAACACTGAATAGGAATAATACCCCAAAACTCAAAACCAAAATAAAAAGTTTACTGTTTGGTTATCACTACGATACGGAAAGTAATCTACACGCCATTCGAGTGTTGCAGTTTCCTTAATCTGAGACTGAATAAGACAGTTTAAAGAGCAGATTGAAACTGAAATTGCGTATGCTGACGTTTGTTATAACTCAATTTTGACTTCTCCAGCTGAATTCACAGATTTTTGGTTATTATCTATCATCCCAAAAACTATATCAAACGAAGTACTGTACGCTGACAGCCGTAGCAAGAATGGCCGTTTCTTATAAAAATCTAAGCAGTATTTAATATTTATGACATTTGGTATAAGAAAGTATTGAATCAACTCACACATATTCGTTATTACTTCATAACCGTAGAAACCTTGAAAATATTTTCCATATAAGGGAGTTCTTGTGGCAAATGAAAGAAAAATCTTAACCTATTAAATCTGGAAAGTGTAAGAGAAAATAACGGATATGAACAGTGTTCGATTTTAATTAATCTAGTGCTCTCCGCTGCAAGAACATTCTGGCACTAGACCGAATGCAAGGGGAATAATTTAGTTTGGCTCCCGAAGCCTTTGGGTTTATGTATTTTAGTTGCCTCTAATGACCAGCGTCCTGGAGATTATCGAACTGTCTTCTTATCTCATTTCCCTTGAACCTAAATTGTAATGAATTTATTCTCGCATCGAGTTGTGCTATGAAAACTGCTGGCGTGGGCGAAAAATTTGCTTCCACGCCATTTGGCGGATATAAAGTTCTTTTTGAACAGCTGTCACTCCAATTCGTATAACACATAGATCTATCTTCTCCTTCTAACTTCATTTCTTATCAGCTCAGAGTTATACTAGCTGGCAGGGATTCTATGTTACAACTCTTTCTGAATCTATATTAAAACTTTTGCGGCTTTAACAACTGGTGTTTATGCACTTGCTAAACATCTTTTGAAGTAAGAATTGCTACAAAAATAAAAGATTTCAGTTGTCACTTCTACCTTGTTTGGCTTGCCTTTGATCCGACCTTCGGTGTGGTAGGCAGAGCACGCTACCATCACACCACGGCGGCCGCCAACCGGTTACAAATGTTACCGCATTTTCATAGACGATTTTCAGTTTGTTATCGATTATTCCTTTGAAAATATATCGATTTAATATCAGAAAGTGACCCATATGTTATCAAAGGTGCTCTAAATTTATCGATATGATACCGAAATCGATATGTTATCAAAGGTGATCTAAATTTATCGATATGATACCGAAATATTACCAATTTATTTTCGAAAAGATATCAATGGTTAATGAAAGGTTATCGATATATTATCACAAATTTATTGATTTGCTCTCTGCAAACTCGTCGAAAAATTAACTATTCCTTATCAAAAATATAATCGATTTGATACTGAAAAGCTGTTTTATCGATACCCGTAACCCGCTTCACAAGCCAATACGAAGCCGATGACTCAAATATCACAAACCGATAACTCGACGACAATAAAGTAATAAAGAAATAAATACGGAAGTCTAAGTTCGGGTGGAACCGAACATGTATACTCAGATGTAAGCTTTTATCGTACATTTAGTGGTGCCTTTTAGACACTAAGTATGATTACTTGATTCTTTCTTTGAAAAATAAAAGTCCAGACTTTATTTTTATGTATGAATTTGTTGATTTTTTTGAAAAAAAAAATTCGGGAAATAAAAACGATGCATAATTCGTCTTGAAACTTCTATCAGTATTCCCTAGATCCGATAAATTATCCCCGGAACAGTTTTTTGAACCGGAATTTTTCGACTTAAACAAAAAAAAAAAAAAAAAAACAGCATGCTTTTTTATTTTTTAAATTAATTTATAGACATTAAAAAAACAGAAAAATGGACACAGTTCACATTTAGAATTTTTTAATTTACATACATATATATTTTTATTTTTCTGAATATCATTATGGTTTTTCTGAGCTTAATTTGTGTTTTATTTGTATTTGTGCTTTTCTGAAGTACTGTTGAAAAAGAAATTCATTTTACTTTTATTGTTGACCCTCCGATTAGCGGTGAATAAATTCAACACATCTTAGCGTTGACGTCTGGTCAGACGAAATTTTGCACTTTGAACTTTATCCACAAATATTTGAATTTTTGTTTAAATTTTGAAGAAAACTCGTTGCACAATGTGATAAGTTTGAATTGACAAATTTTGAAATAAATTCGATTTATGAGGTTTTATAGGCTTAAAAATATGCCAGACGACAACATTGTAAAGGTCTACAAGAAAGATATGTAGCAGCACGCACATACACAGCCACGCTCACCTGATAAAATGCTTGTTCTTGTTCGTTTTTTTTGTGGATGCTATTTGGCACTGTTGTACTTCTTAAGTCCAAAAAATTGTAGTAGCTGCTAACGAAAACTGCGCAAAATTGTTATTGTTATATTAGAAAGAAATTTCCTTATTTACTTTCAAACGAGTACTTAATTACATCTCTCTTTAAAATCCATATGTTTTGAACAATTTTAATTAACAAATTGTGGTACTTTGTTATCGGGAAGGATTGCTAAAACACGACCAAACCCGTCGGGGGAGGTATTAACAGACGCGTTTCTGCCTCGCTTCTAATAATTCGAATATTTTTTCTCTTTGGACTATTGATAACAGGACAAAACGCATCTTTTCTTTTCTCTTTCCACATTTTTTGACTGGTTATTGCAGTCGACCTCGGTTTCAAACTGGTTTTCGCTGAGAACTTTTGAACGGGTAGAAAGACTTAGCACCCGTGTTTCTTAATGCTGGAATAACTACGCGTGCTCAGATACCCCAATTCAAGATTTTTGTATAATTTTCTGTAGGACCCATATAGGTGGACTACATTTTCATATTAATTCGTTCAAAAAAATTTACCATCACAGCAACCCATATCTGATATTCCGCTCCTTTTTTGTTTCCCTGCATCACTTTCCACGACAGCAACCCCGGTAATTTTGACACTTTGTTCAGTGTCAAACGCATCGCTTTATCAGTATTTAGTAATTAATTATCGCACTTTCTCGATTTTTCGAGATTTTCGATATCGAAAAAGTGGGCGTGGTTATAGTCCGATATCGTTCATTTTAAATAGCGATCTGAGATGATTGCCCAGGAACCTGCGTACCAAATTTCATCAAGCTGCCTCAAAATTTACTCAAGTTATCGTGTTAACGGACAGACGGACGGAAGGACGGACGGACGGACGGACTGGCTCAATCGAATTTTTTTCGATACTGATGATTTAGATATAGGGAAGTCTATATCTATCTCGATTCCTTTATACCTGTACAACCAACCGTTATCCAATCAAAGTTAATATGCTCTGTGAGCTCTGCTCAACTGAGTATAAAAATATCGGTTTCGGAATTATTATAAATACCGCCTCTAAACTTAAAAAGTCACTAAAGCTTTTCATGATCGGGTGGGTAGCAGTAAAGTTATTCACGAAAATAAAGCCTTCTCGTCTGGCCAGACGCCACAATCTATTGTAGGGTTAAATGTATTTTTATACCCAGCGTGCTTTGTACACAGAGTATATTAACTTTGATTGGATAACGGTTGGTTGTACAGGTATAAAGGAATCGAGATAGATATAGACTTAGATATATCAAAATCATCAGCGTCGAAAAAAAATTTGATTGATGTCTGTCCATCCGTTAACACGATAAATTGAGTATATATTGAGATATCTTCACCAAATTTGGTACACGAGCCTATCTGGGCCCAGAATAGATTGGTATCGAAAATGAGCGAAATCGGATGATAACCACGCCCACTTTTGTATATATAACATTTTGAAAAACACAAAAAACCTGATTATTTATTAAATAATACGCCTATGATCTTGAAATTTGACGTGTAGACTGGTATTGAGACTCTTGATAAAAATTTAAAAAAAAATTTTTAATTGCAAATATTATTAATCATAAATCAAAAATCGATAAAACCTGTCATAAAAAAATTCGGCAGAGAGGTTGCCATTACTATAAGGAATGCTTTGAAGAAAAATTCACGAAATCGGTTAAGGACCACACCCACTTTTATATAAACATTTTTTAAAAGGGTCGTAGACGGATAAAATAAGCTATATCTTTGTAAAAAAGGGCCCCTTTTATGACTAAGCAATTTTCGGTATTTCGGGAACCATAACTCGAAGAAAAATTAACGCATCGTAATAAAATTGGTTACACAGATTTTCCCTATAGCAAGAAATATTTCTAGTAAAAATGAATGGGATCGGTTAAAGACCACGGAAACTTAGATACAAAACAAGTTTAAAATGGTCGCAGAATAGAATAATAAGCTATAACTTAGCAAAAATAGTTTTGAATCAATAATATTTCACTTATAAAATTTTATTGTAAAGGAAATGGGGAGAATTTTTTTTTTAAACGGCCGGTGCCAATTTTTATGAAGAAAAGTAATTTACCCATATATGTAGTACTCCTATATTGCTAATAGAAAATGATTGCAATGTGTTTTGAATTCGAAATCAAATCAAAACAGCCCATAAACTGTTTGTGATTGCACCTAATATAAGTGTGAAACCATCGAATGTACCTAAGATTATTGTATACAAAAACAAAAACGTTTAAACAGCAATATATCGGCACTCTGATACTTGGGAATGTACCTAGCCTTTTGTAGCAATATAGGAGTATTACATATATGAATTTATCTGAAATGAAATGTGCAATTGAAGCTCACGCTGAGTATATAATGTTCGGTTACACCCGAACTTAAACACCTTTACTTGTTTTCTCTTACTTTTCATTGCGTACACGTACACATCCTGCACCCTACACAGCCTTTTTTTTTAAACGTTATGGTATTTTGTGACGCTTTTCCATGTCTGCCTATAAAAACAACTTCATGCGACTCGCATACTTATAGGCGTTTTAATACGAGCATTTTGCAATGATGGTAAAAAATTGAAACAAATAATTGGCACTGCACGTAATTGCGAGACGTTTCATCCAACATGTTCTTACATTTGTTTGATTGTAATGCGAATACTTTTTATGCGAACATGTTTTGGTGCGGCGTTCCCACATAAGCTCGCGCCATGTCGTCGAACTAATATGAACCTGGGTGTACGGTACTTTTACCCTGAGCTACGTGGTTTGCTCTCAAGACATTATTGCTCCCTACATACATATACCGCTGTATTAGGTGCTGTTTAATATTCTCTGTTTTAGCTTAAAGTTAACAGCTAGCGCTCTATTAGTTATATTATTCGCATTAGATTAACAGTCAATATCCTCAGAAGACCTTCCTCAATTGTTTCAAAATCATCTCTTTGTACTATTTAAACTAGAAAACTCCCCTTCCTTTATATATACCACTATGTAAATATCCTTTACTATCAAACTCTATTTTCATCATCATCATGATTCTATTCTATACATCGTTCACGTTGTTGGTGCTTTGCCTGTCTTGAGAATTATGCAAAGCAGCCAGTTGGGATTGTTATACAAATTGTAGGCAATTACCTTGGCAAAAGGCCTGAACGTTGCTACTTGTTGTTACTTTTGTCTAGAATGCACGAATATTGTTATTGGAATCATAAAAGCCATGGCAATCATAATTTCAACGTAAAAGAAAATACACACCCAGCATACGCCGAGTGAGCTAATAGTTACTTACATACCTATTTAAGAAGAAATAAATTTACGTGAGGAAATTTGTTCTGCCTTATATGTACCCTGTAGGAAAAATATCTAGCTCAAATCTGGTGCGCTTCTAGTAAATGCGAAACCATTACTAGTTCGCCCTCTATCCCTTTAGCATTATTTTAGAATTTATAAGGTATAACGTTGCAATAGTTTGATCTCCTCTGCTGTTTCGGCTGCGCCTAAGAGCATAACACCCGTGCAGGGAAAATTTCTAGTTCATAAATGGTGTGCTTCTAGTGCGTTCGGAACCCTAACACGTTCTCTTTTACATGCTTTTAACTGGCGCATTAAACATGGCGATGGAAATTTTTCCCGCTGCATTAACTTTTCAATAGTTCCGAACTAGATAAAAATGTCTACTTTAGAACTAGTTTGTATTTTTGCCAATAACTTTCTACATTGCCAGCCTTTAGCCGTTCTTTACAGTCCCTCGTTCGTCTAACACCGACTATGCGATACAAAGCAGTTCCTGGGAATAAGTATTAAGGAGTATCCAGATCTCTCTCTGAAGGACTTGGGCGTGTTTAATACGAATTGACTCATATATAAGTAGCGTTTCTATGTCTAAATGTACTCTATTGAATCTATGTAGTCCCTTTTCTACCAATTTCCTTACCTATATACTATGAATTTTAGGTAATGGAAACGCTTTTAAATGTAGGTAAAGAAGGCATACTCATAGCCGAAGCTCCTTAAGTCTAGCAGACTTTCTGTTTTTATACTCAACTGAGCAGAGCTCGCAGAGTATATTAATTTTGTTCGCATAACGGTAATCCGTAACGGCATAAACTAATCGAGATAGATGTAGACTTCTATATATCAAAATGATGTGGGCGAAAAAAGAAATTTATTTAGCCATGTCCGTCCGTCCGTCCGTCCGTCTGTCATTCCGTCCATAACCACGATAACTTGAGTAAATTTTGAGGTATCTTGATGAAATTTGGTATGTAGGTTCCTGGGTACTCATTACAGATCCCGATTTAAAATGAACGAAATCGGACTATAAACACGCCCACTTTTTCGATAACGAAAATTTCAAAAACCGAAAAAGTGCGATAATTCATTATCAAAGGCGGATAAAGCGATGAAAATTGGTAGGTGGATTGAAATTATGACGCAGAATAGAAAATTTGTAAAATTCTGGACAATAGGCGTGGCATCGCTCACTTTTAAAAGAAGGGAATTTAAAAGTTTTGCAGCCTGTAATTTGGCAGTCGTTGAAGATATCATGATGAAATTTGGCAGGAACATTATCCCTATTCCTATATGTGTGTCAAATAAAAATTTGCAAAATCGGAGCTGGAACACGCCCACTTTTAAAAAAAAAATATGTCAAATTTTAACAAAAAATTTATTATCTTTACAGAATCTACGTAAATTATGTCAAAATTCAACTCCAGTAATGATATGGTGCAACAAAATACAAAACTAAAAGAAAATTTCAAAATGAGCGTGGCTCCGCCCTTTTTTATTTAATTTGTTTAGAATACTTTTAATGCCAAAAATCGAACAAAAACTTACCAATCCTTGTGAAATTTGGTACGGGAATGGATTCTATGACGATAAATGTGAAAATGAAAATGGGCGAAATCGGTTGAAGCCACGCCCAGTTTTTATACACAGTCGACCGTCTGTCCTTCCGCTCGGCCGTTAACATGGTAACGTGGGAAAAATCGATATATCTTTACTAAACTTAGTTCACGTACTTATATGAACTCACTTTGTATTGGTATAAAAAATGGCCGAAATCGGACTATGACTACGCCCACTTTTTCGATATCGGAAATTACGAAAAATAAAAAAATGCCATCATTCTATACCAAATACGAAAAAAGGGATGGAACATGGTATTTGGATTGGTTTATTGACGCAAAATATAACTTTAGAAAAAACTTTGTAAAATGGGCGTGACACCTACCATATTAAGTAGAAGAAAATGAAAAAGTTCTGTAGGGCGAAATCAAAAGCCCTTGGCAGGTATACTGTTCGTGGTATTACATATACCAAAAAAATTAGCGGTACCCGACAGATGATGTTCTGGGTCATCCTGGTCCACATTTTGTTCGATATCACGAAAACGCCTTCACACTCGCCACTCCCTTTTAAAACCCTGATTAGTACATTTAATTTGATACCCATGGTCCTCCTTTATGGCGATATCTCGAAAAAGCGTCCACCTGTAGAACTAAGGCCCAATCTCTTTTAAAATACTCATTAACACCTTTCATTTTATACCCATATCGTACAAACGCATTCTAGAGTCACCCCTGGTCCACCTTTATGGCGATATCCCGAAATGACGTCCACCTGTAGAACTATGGCACACTCCCTTTTACTTTAATACCTTCCATTTGATACCCATGTCATACAAACACATTTGAGGGTCACCATAGGTTCATTTTCCTACATGGTGATTTTCCCTTATTTTGTCTCCGAAGCTCTCAGCTGATTATGTATTGTACGGTTACACCCGAACTTAGCCTTTCTTACTTGTTATATAGATAAAAACACACACAATCGATTTTTAAACTGGAGAAAATATAGTACTTTCGAACTATTGCTTATTTGGTACTTTAGTTCTGGTTCTGAAGCAGACGTTTTTGTTATTTCTTACTGACTTCCCTAAAGGGATGGTACAATAGGCAGCAAACAACTGCTGATATGCGGCTAACATCTCACCGCTAGACAACTACAGCGAAACACAAACAAACACAAACAATCAAATGTCAAAATTCATTGAAGTGCCAAAACCAAGGAGTTTATTTTTCAACTCGATTATAACGAGGTAGGGGTAAAGGAAATTCTCTATTTCTTACCAGCTGAGTATAAAGGGTGCTGTAACAGCACGGGTAACCATTCACTCGCGAGGATATGACCTAGCTAAGTTCAAGTTCGTCCTGGTTTCAATTGTAGACCGGTGTGTAAGCTTGACCCATGGCTTGGCCAACGGAGTTCCTGCTGGTACAAGTCCGCTTTCTGTTCATCGCTGAACAAAAGAAGAAAAAATTCCGTTGGATGGCGTACGGATCGAAATGTTTAGATGAGAATTTGAAAAATTTTTAGTTTTGATATAGATTTTTAGGTAACTTCTGATTGAGCTAAAAACGTGAACTTCACAGATAGGTTAAGACACTGTGACAAAGGAACAAGAGATGAAAACATTCCGTTAGATGGCGCGCGGTTCGAAATAATTACATAAGAATTTGGAAATTTGGTATTGGAGATCGGTTTTTAAGTACCTTCTCGGTGAGCTACAGACTTGAAATTTCAAACTGAATTCCGAGGACGATGACAGTATAAAACATATTACAAAAGTTTTCGCTAGGGGTCGCGCAGATCCTTTTGGCGTTATTACGCTGGCAAATTGATTTGATACCAACCTAAGCGTTGGCTTCATTTAAATTAAATTAAAATGAAATTTTTCGAAAGCGAAATAAGCTGAGCGCTCTTTGCTTGCAAAGGAATTACTTAGTTTGTATTCATAGATAGTGTTTATTGAATTTGGTCACACCACCAATAATTTTCAACGTTAAAGTAAAAAAATAAAGTGAAGCTAAATGACTATTTAAGTGAAGTGAGAATAAACAGAATTAATTTTTAAGCATTTCCTTTATATGTATAAATGAACAAAAATTAGCCAAAAATGTGCCCTATATAAAGACATATTCTTGCTTGTTGTTGTTGTAGCGATAATTTTTCTCCCCGCAGGCTTTGGAGAGTGTTATCGATGTGATGGTCCTTTGCCGGATACATATCCGCTCCGGTAACACAGCACCATTAAGGTGCTAGCCCGACCATCTCGGGAACGATTGATATGGCCACATTAAATCATCAGGCCATCCCTCCCATGAGCAGCTGGTCTGTTAGTGAACCAGGATTCGGCACGGATAGGTGAGGTTGACAATTGGGTTTGGAGAAGCTATATATTGCGCTGGCAATCTGAAATGGTTGCGCTACACAGCCCCTTGAATCTGGTATTTTAATCGCCTCTTACGACAGGCATACCTACCGCGGGTATATTCTGACCCCCTAAACCGCTGGGTGACATATTCTTGCTGAAATATTTTTTACAATTATGACATAGAAATTGTAAAACTTATTATGAGAAATAAAAATATAAAGGTGGAGCGCAATTATTTGACTCTATATTGATATGTTAACTCCTTTTTTGCCAACTTTCCAATCCAAGTAATGTGCGCTCCACTTTTATATTTTTATTTCTAATAAATATTTTTACAATTTCTATGGCAAAATATTAAAATCAAAGTTCAGCAGAACACATTTTTGTTCATTTATATAAAGGAAATGCTTAAAGTTTTTTTATTTTTCTATTGTCACTTCACTTCAGTAGTCATTTAACTTCACTTTATTGTTTTACTTTAAACGTTGCAAATTGCTGGTGGTGTGTCCAAATTCAATAAAAACTAAGTAATTCCTTTTCAAGCAAAAAGCGCTAAGTCTATTTAGCTTTCAAAAAATTTAATTTTAATTTAATTTAAATGAAGCCAACGCTAAGGTTGATCAATTCAATCTACTAGGATAATAACACCAAAAGAATCCGTGCGCCTCCTAGCGAAGCTTTTTGTAATATATTTTACACTGTCATCGGCCTCTGAATTTAGTTTGAAATTTCAAGTCTCTAACTCACCGAGAAGTTACTTAAAAACCGATCTCAAAGTCCAAATTCTTACCCAATTATTTCGAACCGTGCGCCACCTAACGGAATGGTGTTCTACTTTTGTTGCATTGTCTCGCTGTCTTAACCTATCCGTGAAGTTTCACGTTTGTAGCTCAATGAGAAGTTACTTAAAAATCGACTTCAAAATTTGTATTAAAAATGCGGATAAACATTCAACCGACTAAATATAAAGGAAATAATAACAAGTAAGGAAGGCTAAGTTCGGGTGTAACCGAACATTACATACTAACTCAGCTGAGAGTTTTGGAGACAAATGTTGAAGTTGAATGTAGACATAATTTACTTATATACTGTAAAGATATTAAATTTTTTGTTAAAATTTGACTTAACAAATTTTTTTTTAAAGTGAGCGTGTTTGTTATCCGATTTTGCTAATTTTTATTTTGAACTCATATAGTAATATGAGTAACGTTCCTGTCAAATTTCAGCATGATATCCTCAACGAATGCCAAATTACAGCTTGCAAATCTTTTAAATTACATTCTTTTAAAAGTGGGCGGTGCCACGCCCGTTGTCCAAAATTTTACTAGTTTTCTATTTTGCATCATAAAGTCAGCCCATCTACCAAGTTTCATCGCTTTATCCGTCTTTGGTCATAAATTATCGAACTTTTTCGGTTTTTCGAAATTTTCGATATCGAAGAAGTGGCCGTGGTTATAGTTCGATTTTGTTCATTTTAAATAACGAACTGAGATGAGTGCCCAGGAACTTACATACCAAATTTTATTAAGATAACTCAAAATTTACTCAAGTTATCATGTTTGCGGACACACGGACGGACGAACGGATATGGCTAAATGAATTTTATTTTTCGACCAGATCATTTTGATATATAGAAGTCTATATTTATCTCGATTAGTTTACGCCGTTACAGGGTACCGTTATGCGAACAAAATTAATATACTCTGTGGCTCTGTTCAGCTGAGTATAAAAAGTTAAAGCGCAATGATCGGACTTAGGTGGGCGGTTACTTCAAGTCCATCTATATAAGAAACTTCGCAGTTAGAAGAGTTATTGAAACATATATGTATAAATTGCGCGCTGTTCTTGGGGATAAATGGGGTACCTGTGAACAAATTTTTTATATTTCTCGAAACTATGTTCTCTATTGGAGTATCTTAAAAACCAGTATTGCTTTTCTTAGGGGATTAGGTTTTAAATATTTATGAGCTATTTATTAAAGATTTCAATTTACAGTTAAATTTCTCCGATCCTAATTAGTTACTACTTGGAATTATGATGGTGTTCTGCCTTTCTCATTTCATTCATATAAGAAAATAATCTTTCATATTAATACTCTTATCTTGTTTGCTTACCCTTAATGTTCCCTATGGACCTTGTGTTGATTATAGGAGCATACTTTTGCTATTTGTTTTCCTATATTATTCATACAATTTTGTTATTGTATAATATTTTAGGTTAACATATGAGTGTATGGAAATATATTTAGTTTGCTCATTTATCTCGCTGTGACTATTGCAATTTATTACTATCCCTAGCTTCAAGCGGAAAAGCGCGATTCAATGGATTTATGAATGTTTTAACTTACTTTTGTTTATGTAAAAATGCATTTAGTTCGTCTATCTATAGCCTCTAGTGAGTGGTGAACAAAGAAAGGTCTTGTTGGAAAGCATAATTAGCAGTGATTTAAATAAGATTATTGAATGAATTTAATGGAATAGGAATAGTTCTAATAAGATTCGTTTAATTTACGAAATTTGAGAAAATATTGCGCTTACTTTTATTATACTCAGTTGAGCAGAGCTCACAGGGTATATTAACTTTGATTGGATAACGGTTGGTTGTACAGGTATAAAGGAATCGAGATAGATATAGACTTCCATATATCAAAATTATCAGTATCGAAAAAGAATTTGATTGAGGCATGTCCGTCCGTCCATCCGTCTGTCCGTTATCTCAGATTGCTATTTAAAATGAACGATATTGGACTATAACCACGCCCACTTTTTCGATATTGAAAATTTCGAAAAACCGAAAAAGTGCGATAATTCATTACCAAATACGGATAAAGCGATGAAACTTGGTAGGTGGGTTGAACTTATGACGCAGAATAGAAAATTAGTAAAATTTTGGACAATGGGCTTGGCAACGCCCACACTCGAATTTTTTTTAAGTCAAATTTTAACAAAAAATGTAGTATCTTTACAGTATATAAGTAAATTATGTAACCATTCGACTCCAGTAATGACATGGTGCAATAAAATACTAAAATAAAAGAAAATTTCAAAATGGGCGCCGCCCTTTTCCATTTAATTTGTCTAGGATACTTTTAATGCCATAAGTCGAACAAAAATATACTGATCTTTGTGAAATTTGGCAGGGGCACAGATTCTACGACGGTAACTGTTTTCTGTGAAAATGGGCGAAATTGGTGGAAGCCATCCCAGTTTTTATACACAGTCGACTGTCTGTTCTTCGGCTCGGTCATTAACATGGTAACGTGGGAAAAATCGATATATCTTTACTAAACTCTGTTCACGTATTTATCTGAACTCACTTTGTATTGGCGTAAAAAATGGCCGAAATCCGGCTAAGACCACGCCGACTTTTTCGATATCGAAAGTTACGAAAAATGAAAAAAATGCCATAATTTTCTACCAAATACGAAAAAAGGGATGAAAGATGGTAATTGGATTAGTTTATGACGCAAAATATAACTTTAGAAAAAACTTTTGCAAAATGGGTGTGACACCTACCATATTAAGAAGAAGAAAATGAAAAAGTTCTGCAGGGCGAAATCAAAAGCCCTTGGAATCTTGGCAGGAATACTGTTCGTGGTATTAAATATATTAATAAATAAGCGGTACCCGATAGATGATGTTCTGGGCCACCCTGGTCCACATTTTGGTCAACATCTCGAAAACGTCTTCACATATACAACTACCATCACTCCCTTTTAAAATACTCATTAACACCTTTCATTTGATACCCATATCGTACAAACAAATTCTAGAGTCACCCCTGGTCCACCTTTATGTCGATATCCCTAAATGGCGTCCACTCATAGAACTATGACGTACTCCCTCTTAAGATACTCTTTAATACCTTCCATTTGATACCCATGTCATACAAACACATTCCAGGGTAAACCTAGGTTCATTTTCCTACATGGCGATTTTCTCTTATTTTGTCTCCATAGCTCTCAGCTGAGTATGTAATGTTCGGTTACACCCGAACTTAGTCTTCCTTACTTGTTTTTTATATAGGTATAGCCTGACAATAAATATTTCAACCTTAGACTTTCTAGATAATAAGCTGAATATTCGTGTCCGTTTTTGTTTTAACATTCTAGAAGTGTCCTTTCAAGTTAGACTAAATACTCTAGACTAAGATTCACTTATAATTTTTCGCTATACTCTGCAAGGTTTCCCTAAATTATTTTTTAATAATATCATCAACCGTCCGAAAGTTTAATGCGCGGAAAATATGGCTTGAAGTGTTGAAAGGATACCAGCTTTCCGTGTAAGATGTTTGGGACCGCGAAAGTAAGATAGCTTTGCTTATTAGTATGCAATGCACGAAGTAGAGCGAAGGATGTCGGCGCTTCTTTCTACGGCGGGTGAAGATGGCCGCAACGCTGGGCAACCAGAGGCTGCAGCAAGATGACAGCAGCAGAGTGGCGGTTAATTAGCAGGCAACAAACAGCACAAGTAATTTCACAAGCGCGTACTCGCAGCGGACTATAGGGAAGAGAGTTCTGGTGTTAATGTACAGGTTACTAAGAATAATGGCTTACACTTTTCATGAGTGCTTCGCTCAAAAGATGAAGTCATATGTAACTGAGAGGACTCACGCTAGGAGGCCGCATCTCTTGTTATACACCACCGCGTCCACACTCGATCGCTACTGAATAAGCGCTCCAATGAGGGAACGGGTTTGTACCAGCTGAACACCGTAAGCTGACGGATGGGCTAAAAGGAGAAGTGCATCTTGCTGGCACAGCGGTGTCTATGCGCCAATATACGACCCGGCTAGCATTATAAGGGGATCGCCTTCTCATTGGGGCACTGGTTTTCGTTGGACAACTAGGCTTCCGCCGTTATCGCACACTATCATTTTAGGTGACGACCGGGCGCGAGCGGTGAAATGCCAGATTTCACTGGGTGACATGACTTTAGGATGGGGGAAGCGATGCTACATCCAAAGCGTCCCTGCCACATAAAACGCAAGCCGCCTGCTAGCCAAGGCCATCCCCGATCAGGAGAATGAGTCATACCGAAGCATTGATTCCCCCAATCGATCCGTGAACAGAGTTGCTTTGTCTGAAAACATGTCTTCTGTGCATTGATGCAAGGAAAATCAATGGATTCATCAAAGTGGGGGCTCCCTCGTTGGAGATTACAGCCGCAGCATATAACATGGACTGTGGTGCGCCAACACTTGCATTAGAATATTGTTCAGGTGGGGGATGAATGACGCCAAAAACATTATTGCACACCTCACCCCGCTAGATTTTCCAAGAGAAAACCAGAGACAAACAAGGAGGAATCGTCGATCCTTTTCTATTGGCCAGTCAGCTGGGAAGCCAAGTCATAAGTCGTCATTACCGGATTACTCGCCTAGGAAAACTGTTTAGAATTACTCAAATCACAATTTTTATATACTGATGCTTATTAACAGTTGAAGACGGAGAACATTGTATTTGGCTTGCTTGCACTGCTAGTGAGAGATTGTATTCACTCTCTGCAGCTCGTTGCCCGTAACCCAGTTTATTGTGTTGATTTCTTGTGGTATGGTTTTAGCCGCTTTCCGTTGAGTATATATGAGGAGGCAAACGGGCGCTTGTGTAACTTATCGGTACCCTGCTGCGAAAATGAGCCACAGTCGTTGAAAGCACTAGAGTTTTAATAACTACAACTGAACTGGATGCAGCTAGGCCTATGATAAGCTGTAATAAAAAAATAAAATAAAACGAAACAAACCAAAACAAAATAAAATAAAATATTTTTTTCAGCGGGGAGTACCCTAATTGCTTTAAATGTATGAAAACATTTATTTGAAGCAATTTTTCATTTATAATTTCCAACGCTGTTTCCAACACATAACTTTACCATATGCAAATAAGGCAATTGGGATAATATTTACAACAACTAAGGCATGACGTGGCTGAACGCGTTTGTCACACTTCAACCATCGTAGGAGTGCGGGTTCAAATCCCACTCCCGGGAGAAAAGGCTTTGAAGAGATTTACAAGATATAATCGAAACAGCTGCCGCCTTGTCCGTCCTGATGATACGTTGTTTAAATTTTTCCCAAATTATTATATAAAATAAATAAAATAAAATAAAATCAGTTTTTGTTGTTATATCGGCCTACTGATTTCTAAGATCGCGGGTTCGAATCGAGCTCAAGGCCTAACAATAATTTTTTATCATATAATACATCCCAGAGCACGGGAAAAAAAGTGCCAATAAAATATGACACTATGGCAGCATTGCCATCAACCAAGTCCAATTTTCACATCCATTCTGCAACAGATGTCGCAGTGTTGTGAATATCAATTGGCACGAACCAGAATAGAAGTAGAATGGCTGAATGGTTATAGCAGCGGCGCCTAAACGTTGCCGATGAAGGAATTTAGTAGTTCCCGAAATGGATCTAAACAACGAGCTTTGGCAGTTGTTTAAATTTTTTCTTTCTTCTATTCTAATTTAAAAAATTTTTCAATTAAGAAAAAATTTACCATAAAAATAATAATGATAAAAAATTATTGTTAGGCCTTGAGCTCGATTCGAACCCGCTATCTTAAAATAAAATAAAATAAAATAAAATAAAATAAAAAAAATAAAATAGAGTAAAATAAAATAAATTAAATTAAAATAAAAAAATAAAATAAAATAATTTAAAATATTAAAATAAGAAAAAAAATAACGTAAAATAAAATAAAAGAAATTAAAAATGAAAATAAAATAATAAATAAATAAAACAAACAAATTAATAAAATAAAATAACGTAAAAAACAATAAAATAAAATAACATAAAAAAATAAAATGATGTTATGTTGTTTAAATTTTTCCCAAATTATTATATAAAATAAAATAAAATAAAATAAATTAAAATAAAATAAAATAATTTAAACTATTAAAGTAAGAAAAAATAACGTAAAATGGAATAATAGAAATTAAAAATGAAAACAAAATCATAAATAAATGAAAAAAAAACCAAATTAATAAAATAAAATAACGTAAAAAATAATAAAATAAAATAACATAAAAAAATAAAATAAACTAAAATAAAATAAAATAAAACAAAATAAAATAAAATAAAATAAAATAAAGTAAAATAAAATAAATTAAAATAAAATAAAATAAATAAAAATGAAATAAAATAATAAAATAAAGTAAAATAAATCAAAACAAAATAAAATTATCAAAGAAAGATAAATAAAATAGAATAAATTAAAATAAAATACAATAAAATTAAATAAAATTGAATAAACAAAATAAAATAAAATTGAATAGAATAAAATAAAAAATCATAAATCAATAAAAAAAAAAAATAAAAAAATAATAATTTAATGCAATAATAGATTGATTTTAGTTGCGGTTCTAACACTTAAACATCCACAATGCCTCAGAGAAAAGTAATATTGGTTGACGCAAGAAATTTGGTTTTACAGCCCAGAAAAGAAAATAAATCAGGGGGTGAAATTGCAAAAATTGTAAACTTGTGTTGAAAATGAGCAATAAGCTTTTTTGAAAGAAGGCGTTCCACACAAAATTCGAAGCGCAGTGGTCGTCCGAGCAAACTATTTCGCAGATGGTCATCTTCGTTTTGAAAGAAGTGTACTAAAATCCAAAACTTTCTGCTCCAAAATGAGCCAAAGATATAGCAAAATCATCAGGAAAGTGTGCCTATCCAAAAAATATTCAATTAACTCTGAACATTAATGACTTTCACAGCAGAACACCACGTAAATTTAAAATTCCCTAATCATAGTGGCATTTCATTCACCACATCCTTAACCGCAGCAAGTTCCGCTTGGAAGAACTGCAGCGATCAGCCAACCAAAACTTGCGGCTTACATTTAGCTCTTGACAATCGACAAAACATGTTATGAACGTAAGCATTCATATATGAATATGATCAAACTTTAAACACAAGTGTCAACGCATGATTAAACAAATACAAAATAAAAAGAGCGGAATATTTACAGCATAAAATATAATAAAAAGAATTACTTAAACACTCAACACCAACAACCGGTCTATCTTCGATTTCCTTGCACGCCACTTACACTGACAAGTGTTTGCGCATGTATTGAGATTGTATGTGTTTGAGTGCATGTGTTTTGCAAATGTTTACCGATTTCCTATAAAATAATACTTAGCTCACCTACATATATACATACAAACATGTATACAAACTTATATATATATATATATACATATATATATATATATATATATATTTCTAGATACTTATATACGTGCATGCATACAAACGTGCTATTCTTAAATTTAAGTATGCACATTAGAGCGGGTCAAATTGTATGGATGGTTTTTTTTATTCATCGGGAGTATAGCAAAAACGTAACCTAAAGATGATTTTAAGAAAAATTGCTGAAGACACCATAGCTCTAAGTCCTATTTCGAGTCCCCACTTTCGCAAAATAGGTATTTTGCCATATAAATGTAGGGTTTGGCCAAAAAATTTCCATAGCTTCTGACAGAATTATAGGTAAAATATCATATTGGGCTTACTTTAAAGGTATTTTACATATATTTCAGAATCTGTATTAATATCTATAGTGTTTTTGAATTTTAGTATATATATCAGGCTTAAATTATGAGAAATTAGCCTAAAATGAACTTTTAACTACGATATTATCATTTTTAACAAATTTTTTATGGAAATTTTTTTTAGTTACAGTTGAGTTAAGCTCAGAACATTTCCAACAACTTTCATTCAGACAATTTTTCTTTTTTCGAATCCGTTTTAGTAGAAAAAAATTTTCAAAGAAAATACCCCTATATTTTCAATTAATACGCAAAAAACACAATTTTTTAATTTTAATGTAATTTATTTAAAAAATAAATTTTTTACTTAGAATTGACCATTTTAGCGTATTTTTCAAAATAAAAGTAATGTTATGTTATTATTTTTTAAAAATTTTTTGCTCTCCATTCGTGGTTGTTTTTCACGACTTTCTGCTGTAACAGCCATAACACCTTCACGTTTTTTTTCTATAACACGTTTGGAAACAGATGGTAACAACTATACATATCTTTCTGTTCCTTGTATATGCATTTGAATATTAGGATCGTCTAGTGTTGGCTCATCGCAATCTAAGAATTGTACCAAGTGATCTTATGGAATATTTCTTGTGAATGCCGGTTTAGATAGTAAATTGTCGTCATTCAGATCAATCATATCAGTATAATCCGAAGCATTAAAATTGATACACTGAAAGAAATGGTGCTAGTAAAATCAACAAATCGGTTCTGTTGTTCTTGACTTAACGGAGATTCTGTGAAATTGATCGAATTATGGTTAATTCGACCGAGTTTTCTGTCAAGCGAACAAATTAGTTTAGTCATTTCAACAGAAGCTCGCTCTTAATTTAACAAAATTCTGTAAAATTGACAGATTCCTAATCAATCTAACTGATTTTTTTGTTAACACAACTGATCTCACTGGTAATTTCAACAGCGATCAACAGTCAATACATGAGCAAATTTCAAAGAGAATTTTACGCTCACTGCGCTCTCTACTTTGTACTTATATATGGTGTGTACTATATGTATGCACATATTTACGTATGTATATGGCGGCCGCCGAAGTGCGATGGTAGCGTGCTCCGCCTACCATGCCGAAGACCCTGGGTTCACACCCCGGACAAAGCAACATAAAAATTTTAGAAATAAGGTTTTTCAATTAGAATAAAATTTTCCTAAGCGAGGTCGCCCCTCTGAACTGTTCGGCAAGCACTCCGAGTGTATTTCTGCCGTTAAAGGGTCTCAGTGAAAACTCATCTGCCTTGCAAATGCCGCAACATAGGTACTTTCGTACAAAGCTGTCGCAACAACTTTTTTTGTTCATTTGACTACTAAAACGCTCAATTACAAATCAACGATTTGTGCGCAGTTGATTCAACATCTTGTTGCGATGGATAAAAATTGACAGAAACTTCGGTTGAATTGACCCGTATTTCGGTTGATTTTACCAGTCTTTTTCCCTCAGTGTATTATATTTGTTGTAAACTCGGAGTTTAGTTAGATCAAGTATTTTTTCTCGATAGTATACATTTTTTTTGATAGCTCTATCACGTATGGCTTTTCTATCATCAAATAACATTTTTAATAAAATGTTTTCTGGATGAGCGTAATGTGAATTATTTTGGATTACACCATCTACAATATTAAGAAAATTACGTGGTAGGTATATTGTCCAACGAATAAACTTTGATAAAAGTACACTGCCGTATACAACAGAATTATAGTATTTTACATTGAAATACATTGGCACATAAATTCTAATAATATAAACTGCTAGAATTTTCAAATTTTCCGATGGTGTGTTAGTTGTTGTATAGACGTAATACCTTGCCTGCTTTGGTTAGTCATCGAGATTGTACAACTGGTCCTGGTTTTATGTTAGCTGAACTGAAACCGCACCATTTGAAATTGCTTTGGCCATTTGATATAAATATGTAACATCTGTAATTATCGTTCTTGTTCATCACTGATCGTACAAGGTATATTTTCCAATTCTATTGGTTCAAAATCACTTACAACCTGAAAAATAATTTTTTTTTAGATAAATTGAAGTTAGTATAATTTTCCTATTTTAATTTGATTGAAAAAATATTATAAAATAATTTTAATAAATGCATACATGAATTTTTTCACAGTCTTGAATGTCTTTGTATATTTTTCCACTTGCTGCTCTTGGTCCACTCGTGACTGTTTTATCTAATGCTCTGAATAAATGACTAAATGATAATTCATTGAAATGAAGCAAACATATAAACCAGTGTAGTGGTCTATTTAAATGGTTTTTAAAAATGTCTTATAACTCCATTTTCTATTCCAGTATTAGCTGGTTCTCCATCGCTGCATATGCCAATTAATTAATCTATTGACAGCTTTTTGCTATTGAAGAATTCATTTAATTCTTTAATTTGTGTTTTGCATTTATTTTTAACCCAAATTAATATATCCAAATAATTCAGCATTAGGCTCTTTTATGACAATGGTTCTTTTACCATATTTGTATGAAAATTCTCATTAATTTTCTGTCTAGTTAAGGAATCATTTTGCCTGACATCGAAAGAAAATGTAGTTATGTTGGAATTTTTGTATTGTTTACGAAGAACTTCATCTTTATTCTTCATTCTTTAATTTTTTATCTTGCAAATTGTGATTTATCCATTATGACAAGTTCAACACGAACATCTCGAAAATGTATATCTTCGAAAAGGGCTGTTGCTAAACATGAAGCAACTCTATCTGAAACACCGAATCTGTCACACATCATATCAAAATTTGTAGCAAAGTATCGTTGAGTATAATGTCCTCGTTACATTGTAACTGATATTTCTGCAACTGCTTAATTTGCATTTTGTGGTTCACCTGTTTCCATATATGTTCCAAGTGGTTCGTATATTGGATCATTACTTACTGTTGGCATTGTTGGTATTGTTGTAGGTGTTCCTTCTACAATATTATCCATATATTCAGGTATTGTGAATTTTCTATCATTATGTTGGTCCATGGTGTTTTATTTTAACTTGCATTTACATTTTCCATTCATTTGTTGATTGTACGAATGCTGTAAATTCCTGAATTTTTTTTCTGTGTTTAATGCTTTCGTGATATTTTTCAATTAAAACATTTAGTTTTCTTATACAGTTTTCACACAGAAACTTAATGATCTCATTTCACCTTCTAATGAAATCGTAATTTTTTTGATTTCACACATAAGTAGCTGCTCGATTAGTATGAAGGATGAAATGTCAAGCGAATAAAATGACAATAAACTTAACGATCTCATTTCACCTTCTATGGAAATCGAATAAAATAAAATAAATAAAATGACAATGCTATATAACAGACAATGACATTTACTTTGATACATGAAATTTTTAAGCACTGAACAAACCAAAAACTAACGCTCCCAACAGAGTTGCATTGGGCTTTTGATTTCATTAGGCATTCGATTAGTCACTAATGAAATAATTATAGATTCGAATCTTGTATGGAAGATTGAGCTAAATAAGCGTCTTAATGTAGAAAACTGTCTTTATTATTCAATAAGCCGTGTGTGTGAAAATAATATTATAATAATACGTCTATCAGTTAGTTGAATATTCACTTTATTCAAAATTTCAACCAATTTTTCAATTATATGAGGAGTTAAATTTTTATGCGGAAACATTTTGCTTTGAATTTTAGCATGATCACTTAAAAAAATAAAATATTAAAATGTCACGACTAGAAGGTATATTCAGATTATTTAATTCACTTCATAAACCAAATGAAATAATATCGTGTTCAAGTATATGTGATAGAGTGGATTCAGATGATGGAGAAGGATTTGGTTCATCCATTTTAAATTTAAATACAAAAAAAAAATGACAATATAGTAGTTAAAAGTTCAATTTAGGCTAATTTCTCATAATTTAAGCTTGATAGCTCTACTAAAATTCTATAGATCTTAATAGAGATTCTGAAATGTACGTAAAATACCTTTAAAGTAAGCCCAATATGATATTTTTCCTATAATTCTATCAGAAGCTATGAAGATTTTTTGGCCAAACCCTACATTCATATGGCAAAATATCTATGTTGCAAAAGTGGGTGACACGAAGTCGGACTTAGAGCTACGGTGTCTTCAGCAGTTTTTCTTAGAATCATTTGTAGATTGCGTTTTTGCTATACTCCTGATGGAAAAAAATTGACCCGCTCTAATGTACATCAGATACAAATATACGTACATCCTTCTTCATTTTTGTATGTCGTTGGCTGTCATTCAGTTTCAGCTGCCAATATTATCAACATCGGATATCAACAAACGTATCCGTAGATTGCTTACTGTCCGTATGTTGCCATAGGATCTTTGCATTGCAGTGAAAGCACCAGCGACAGCTGTCATTGATGTGAAATTATTTACAGATTGTGTTCAATGCTTTTGTAATTTAAGATTTTTTTACCATTCTTTTGTCTTTTCATTTCCCATTGATTTTCTTTCAAATCTTTTTCTTGATTTCACATTCTTACTATTATTGTTGTTGGTTGTAAAATTAGTAAGCACCTATTACTATGGTAATGGTTATGTAACACGTACCAAAGTGAATACGTTTATCTATTTGATGAAATTGCCCTCGATAAAATTGAACTGTTTATTTTTTTTACGACTTTCAAGAGCTTTAAATTCTTAAATACCATAAAACTTCACGCAAAAGTAAGAGAAAATTTGTACATAAGAAAACTAAGGTATCCTCAAAACAAGCTTCCTTCAAAATATGTGCGTCTTTCTCTCGAATATCTTACGCCGTCCTCCGATATCGCAAATAATTTAGAATCACAAATTAGGTTAGGTATGAAGAGAGGCCTAAAGACCGTGCCTTTTTTTCGTCGAAACGCGACATTACTTTTCAATTGCCTACTCAGTCCAAAGAAGCATTTGTGAGTAGGAGGTCTCTCCTTTGGACTTCTTTCCGCTGAAATTGATATCGTTATATGGTGACGGATGGTTGAACGAAAACTTGCTCGCGTATAACTTAAATAATTACAATGTTGTTGTTGTAGCAGTGCTTCGCCCCATCCAATAGGTGAGACTAATCACAAATTGTCATCAATGCCCTCTAACGGGAGTCCTAGGAAACTTGCTGTTTCAAAAGGCTAGACCATAATGAGAGGGGTGTTTATAGATGCTTGGTGTCATGTGGGGACACATCATTTTGTATGCGGGGGTTGATTCTGGATAGGTAAGAGTTTAACCTGTTAAAGTATCCAGATCGAAGTTGAGCTAGAG
This sequence comes from Eurosta solidaginis, assembly GCF_040869045.1. Classification (NCBI taxonomy): domain Eukaryota; kingdom Metazoa; phylum Arthropoda; class Insecta; order Diptera; family Tephritidae; genus Eurosta; species Eurosta solidaginis. The sequence continues at coordinate 226,878,772 of NC_090320.1, forward strand.
TGACGCGCGTTTCCTAGGGAGAGTGCGTTCCTCATCTGCTAGTGCTGGGTATTTTTCTTCAAGTACTGGATTCGCTGGGCAATTCGCGGCATAGTGGTCCGACGTGTATATCACCTGCATGTGCTTTTTTGCGACATACGGCTGTGTTCGCCGGTGCGGCATTTCCTCATAATGCTTACGGAGGCGACCCTTTAAAACCCTTGAACGATATAGCCTCATTAAGCAGAAGTCTGCTGGGATACCCAAGTTTCTGGGTATTCAACAGAAACTGTTTGGTTAGCATTTCATTTCCCTCCCTGATGGGGAGTACTCTCGCCTCATTATGTAGATGGTATTCTGGGGGCATAGCCGTAGAGGTTCTGAAGGCAGTATTTTGGCAGGCCCATATTTTCTTACCCCAAATAATAACAAAATTTGGCGCGGTTTACTCGCAATGGGATTCAAGTCGGGTTGCTCTGCTAGATGTAGCATGTAAATAAAAAGAAGCGACGCCAATTGTTCTGCACATAGAACCACTTCTAAAAAGTAGTGTTATTATACTGTGAGACAAAAAAAGTAACCGATATTCTGTAAATTGTTGTCAACCGAAATTAAGTGCTGAATCAAATTGTGACAAATTCTTGATTCTAAACTGACCATTTCAGCAGTCAAAACAACAAAAAATTGTCGTAAGAGGCGACTAAAATACCCAAATACATCAAGGGGCGCCAACGCCATTTATAGCTTCTCCAACCCAATTGTCATCCTCACCTACCCGTGGGGAATCCTGTATATTTAGCAGCCGAGGCTTACTAAACAAATACGTACTATTAAGAAAAAGCTCGCTGGATTAACCATAATGAGATAAATTTAATCGATTGACTTTTAAGTCAAGGACAATAAATGCATTTGTTAAATTTACTGACGTCACTTCTTTCAGTTGCACTGAAAACCCGTAGGCTGGAGGTGCTTAGCTTCCTAGATGTAATGTGTGCGCCTCGTAACGCTATTAACCTTAAATTTTTTTGTAACAAGAGAAAACTACCGAAGGGTAAAAACGAAAAAAAAAAAAAACAAAAGGGTTATGATCTTTGAATTAATCCTCTATTCATTTATCAATTCGTTATGATTTTGAGACGTCTTCAGGATGATTTATCTTATAACATTATTGTGTTGTTATTATGATGGAATAACTGATATAAATACTGACATACTAGCTGAAATTACAGCTATTTCCACCCTGCCAAAGACCTCTTCAGATATTTTTATATTTTTAAGTTAGAGGTTATGTTTTCCTCGAGTTCGACTCTCAATCGACAGTCGGCAGTACCGAAATAGCTTTAATATTAGCCAGTATGTTTAATTATTTTCAGTTATTCCATCATAATAAAAATAAAATATTTTTAGAGGGAAATTATCGCGAATACGTCTCAAACTCATTAAAATTTACGAATGTAAACAAAAATGTATAATATTGTAGCGAGTTTTAGGAAGTTCTTGATAATTCTACGCGTGTGCTACCATTGAAATCACTGAATTGCATGATTCACAGCACTACTATGGTAGTCGGTATTTGCAATTTAAGGGATTCTCCTACTTCACTTATAGCGTGTTAAAATTAAACTCATTGCCCATTCCTCAGGTTGCGTTGGTTTTCTTCCCTCAGTTGCCTCATTTTCCATTTCTCCTAGGGTCTAGACCGAACAGTTTCCTCCATTAGTTGCTCAGTTACTTCTCTAATACCTCTGCATCTCATATTCACTGTGGCCTTCTATGTCTATATAATAACATGTGCTCTTTATAGCTGTGTACAGTATGTGCGACTGTTTTATATTTAATCTGCTTTCCTTGCCGTTGTTGTTGTCCAACATTTATTACTTGCAGCATAGTGACGTATTAAAAATGGTATTATACACTTTCGGGATTAGATCTTGTTATGTTTATATATTCCGGAATTTTACATAAGTTAGATGAGACAAACAATAAAGACTGATATCCGACGTAGCATCCGCTTGTGAACTCTCTTCCGCCAGCTAAGTGGGAAGAAAATGAGTTTTTGATGGTGTCACGTGGGGACACATCACTTCTAGACAAGTAAAAGTTTAATCGGTAACAGGTTCCAGAAAGAAGAGGGCCGGAGTAACTTGTCTCTCCCTTGGTAGTCTGCTTTCTTCTTCTGCAAGAGTGGAATAGTGTATATTGATAAAGGAGCTCACGGGGTGCGAATTAGAAAAGGTGCAGAAGACGATCAAATCATGAGTACTTGATTTTCGGAGCGTCGTTCTGTTGTTTGAATTGTCAAAAAAAAAAAAAAAACAAATGGCGCCATTCTTTTGCGAAGACGACGAAAAATATTGAAAGTATAGTCGAAGTTCTTAAAATCATGCCAAAAGCTGAATTCAACCAGTCGTGAATTCAGAAGGCGTATGAAGCTAACGTCAGTTCACACAGTTCTTTGATGAATATATTTTTTCATCGACTGCTTCACTCCAGTCGTTCGGCCGAAAAACAAAAAAGTTGAAAGATGATAGAGGCAACGAGACGTCATCAAAAGTGAGATAACTCAAGAGGGCTTACAAAAAATGCTGCCATCCTGTAATTTTGTGGGACGTTCTAGATGTCAGAGCTTTATCTATCATTAACTAAAGTATAATTTGAAAAAGCTGCAGCCCATTATACCAACGAAAAAAAGGTGCTAAACGCTAACATAGAACAGAACTCTCAAAAAATTAAAAAAGTATGCCTAACACGTTATTTAGATATCTATTCTGTATAAAACAAAAGCCTCAAGTGGAAAGTGGCCCACAAATATTATGCATTCCATACACTTATCAAAAATAGCAGCACAAGAAAAAAACAGAAGCGCGGAAATATGTTCTCATAATTCGTTGAGTGAATGCGTCATAAAAGTCTATGATCTGTTTAAATGTTATCTTTATGCATAATTTCATTAGCAAATTTTGTCGCTTCTGAACTAAATAAATAACAAAAGGCAAACAAAAACCGACAAGCTTCGAACAAAAAAGTTAGGGTTGGGTTCATATTATATACTCAGCTGTGAGCTCACATATACCACATTTTATTCAAGAAATATACACCGAAGGTCCAGGATAAGCAATAGCAAGGAAAATGTTGAACTGGCCGGTTCCTCGGGAAGTTCGCTCGAAGATCAAACTAGAAAACATTTTTAAAATCGAAGAAACATGCGCCCAAAAATAACTCCAACCTTTTGAAATTCTTGGAGCTTTCTATTACTTTTGCTACTTGCTGCTTCTAGATCGTAAAGCTATGCCCCTCCTTATAGCTGTAGTCCCTATCTGGCGAGCGCAGGATACGAGCAAAGTGCATGCTCGATCGATTCCTCCTGAAAACCGCACTTCCAAGCAAAAACAAAATACTTTACGGCAAACATCCTGAGGTTATTTCTCAGAGAAAACTCGTATGTCTTGCAGATTTAGTTCTAGAAACATTTCAAAATTTGCCCATCGTAAAAGGGAGGAGAAAGTCGGCCCAAGAATTTGTTTTTGTAGATCTTAGATGCGCTGAAAATGCCACGTCTACTCGCATTGATGGCCTTTCTGATCTCGTTTGGCTGATAAAATACTTGGACGAGGTCTTGCTGGGCTATATTGTTGGAAGAAGCAAACAAATTTATACCCCAGCAAAATGAAGCTGCTGCTATTACTAAGAAAACAGGAACATCTCGATTCCTTGGTTTCAGTATGTTGGAATTGGATTTTTGTTCGGAGATCGTTTAATTTTTGGGAATTTTAGTTTTCGATTTCTGTGCTGCTCAAGATTTAAGTTTAGGTTCTTCGGCACTTAATGCACAAAGTTCACTTGATGTACAAAGGTCAGCGGAGATTCTAAAGATTATTTTTTTCGGTTTTAGTTATTGTTTCAGCTCAAGCTTTAGTTTCATTTCCTTTCGAGCGTTAGGCCCTTCTTCATTTGTCGCCACGATACCGGGTTTGGTGCAGTTTTCTCCTTCGGTTCTGTTTTTGGTTTCAGGCTAGAGTTCCACCTTTCGCTTCTATTTCTGTACAGTTAAGGGTTTTGTTTTGGACTAGGTACAACTGCTGATTCAGAGTATAGGTTCGGCTAAACTTCGGCTTTTATTTTGGGTAGAGTTACAATCTCGTGTTCGATTTCATTCAGGGTTTTTTCTAATTTTGTCTGAAGTTCTGCGTCGATTTAGATTTTTGTTCTTTTTTATTTTGGGCACTGTAACAGTCCTGTTTTTGGTTCCCAGTTTGTTGTAGTTAGAAATTGGTTTAACTGTCGAAAAAAGTTCTAGCTTCACTAATGTTTTTGGTCTAAGTTGCAGTTTGGTCTCAGAATAGGGTCACAGTTTTGGTTTGTATTCCATTTAGTCTAGCTAACAGTTTGGTTTTTAGTCTTGGTTTTGGCTATTGTTTCGGCCCTAATTAATACTTTAATTGTTATTTTGGTCAACGTAGTAGTTTCACGGTTTCTTCAGTTGCGGGTCCGTATTAACTGTGAGTTAATTTCGTTTTTAGTCTCCGTTCGAGTTATGATCCACGTTTATTCACTGGTTTCGGCCACCTTTACAGTTTTTTTCCGGTTTTGGTTCTGCTTCCGGTTGCCGGTTCCTCAGTTAAACTTTCAGTCTAGGCTTGTATTCCATTTTTGTTCTTGTTCCAAAGTTTCAGTGATGGTGTTCATTTGAATGAAAAAAAAAGTTTTGTTTGAAAGACAAAAGATTCAGTTGAAATCACAAAAGTTTTACTTGATTTCAAAAAAGTTTTATTTGATTTCAAAACAGTTTAATTTGAAAGGAGAAAAGATTGAGTTGAAGTGGAAAAAGTTTAAATTGAAATAAAAAAGGTCTTAGGTGAAATGGTAAATGTTTCATTTTGTAGGAAAAAAGTTTTATTTGAAGTTAAAAGGGTTTCAATTGAATTGACAAAAGTTTCATTTGATTTGAAAAAATATTTAACTTGTTTTAAAAAAATTCATTTCGGTAACATTTATTTTACGTATCATTTTGGGAAAAGGTCAAGATCATGTCGACACCATTTCGAAACCATCTTTGGACTGCCCCGAAACAGTTTCGAAGCGATTCCCCAATTTTAATTAAAACAATACCAAAGTGATGAAGAAATTGTTCCAAATTGTTTCCGAAATAATATCGAAATAATACTGAAAATAATTCCGATGTGATCCTAACTTGATTCTATAACTGTTTCGAAATGGGTTTGAAATAATCTAGAAATGATCCAGAAGTTTGCACGAAATTATATCTTAAACAATCCCGAAGTGTTCCTGAAATTATTGCAAATTGGTTATGAAATAATAGTGATCTCAGCCTTTAAAAGCCCTTAAATAATTTTGGAAAAGTCTCCAAGATATCCTAAACAAGTGATCTTAAAATTGCTATTAATTGAACCCGAAACAGTTTCAAAATGATTTCGAAAATAATTTAGAAGTTAATCTGAAATTTCCCCAATATTGCAGCTATGTTGTTTCGAAATGATCCTTAAATTATTATGAAGTGTAACTGAAGTCATTCCAAAAAGTTTATGAAACAGTCCCGAAGTATTCCCATCCGCTTTTAAAATTTGATTGAAAACCGTCAATCCATTACGCGTGTACAAATGTGGCACTTAGCTCCAAAATATTCTGTTAATAAGCACAGCTGTGTATAAAACCCATACATATGAGAACGTGAGAGCATCTACATAGCTCACAAAGTCACTACCGCCCTACGTATAGACAATTTGTTGTTATGTTGCTCGCTCATAATGATGCCAATGACGGCAGGATGCGCACTTAAAGTCGCTTAAATGATAATTTGATCATGAAAGGCAAATGTCGTTTAAGCTAATTTCTTTGGAAATGCTATACAATTGATGTCAGTCACCGCAAGCTTTACTTTGAGCTAATTGAGAGCATGTCCGTTTCGCTGGAGGATATATAGTTAGTCAGCGTGTTGCCAATTTAAGCTGCTGACCTACTTTTTTGTTAGTTGGACGTAGGAATATTAGGGCATTCTACATACATATAACAGTATTAGCTAGAATTTTTGGCTGTTGTTCCTTTTGAAGATATATTTACTTACATACATCAATATTATATTATGTGGTGCACACTTAATGGCGTTCTGTTTTTATGATTGCTATTGTGAATGTGCTCGTGGCATTTAAATGAAACGCCAAATTGGTGCAACAGTTATGCGCTTGAGAATAACGCCTATAAGTATGTTTTAAACACAGCGTGTACAATATTTTGTCTAAAATTTCCCCGGCCCTTCTTTTTCATTTTAGCTACTGGTTTTGTCAGGATCTACATCCCTTTATCATTGCCTTAAACTCTTGAAAAAAATTGGACATATTCTTAATTACTTCCCGTTAAAAGTCGATTATGTGTTGCGCCTAATATGCTGCAACGTTTTCTTTTAGCTAGTAAGCTTTCACAAGACATCCCACTCAATTACTTACTTCTTTGACAAAGTAGCCCCTAACCCCAAGTTTTTCCCCTTTTGTTTACAACTGTATATAACAGGCAATTTAGCAACCTAAATTACGTGTGGTTTCTTTGACATGAGCTTTTGATTTGCTCATTGGTGGCTCTAATGGGGCTTTAGTTCTTGCGCTTTTGCGCATAAAAGCTATTGTTTATAAGATTGTTATTTTAAAATTGTGTACATTTGGGATGCTAAAGTGTCGTTGTTTATATTTCATGATATTAATGCTGTAACATGCGCCAGCACGAGTCCCAATACAAGTTGTATGACCTATATGTCTATCTATTCTGCTTTTGTAGTGGAGAGATCGTTGGTATTGTACTGTTGATATTGATGATAACTCAATGTCGTTTTCTTTTCTGAAAATAATGTCGCTCCGTTAATTTAAGAGTTTAAGAGGGCATTTTTTCTCGCTCGCTTTCGCGGTCGTTTGGCGCCGACAAAAGCAACCAAGCGATGCATTATTCCTGTCTCATATAAAAATATCCGTGAAGTGCTGCACGCTCAACGATTTTTTTTCAAGATTTGTTATTACCTTTTTACTTGCTGGCTCGAGGTCATATAAATAAAAACAAGGTGTTTATATTTTGTGCCAATATATTTGCAATTACGTTGCAACACATATAGAAGGTATAAGCTTTTTAAAGATAATATTAAACAAAAATATACAAAAACAACAAAAAAATTTGACGAATTTTGACGAATTTTTAGGAAGTATTTGAAAATCACCTTTGCATAAAGTTTCCGGTGTACAAAGTCTATACAGCCACGTCCCATACGAAGAACAAAAATAGTTCATCACGATAAAGTAATTTCCATACTATAAGGTATATCTAAGGTTGATCATAGTTATATGATACACGAGCGTATCGGAGACGGTACAAAATTGCTAACATGAATCCTGTATGATACATGGGAGAGGCAACCTGCTAATGCTACACGTACTGTGAGAGGGTTATCCTTAACTCCCTATCGCGTTCCCGTCCTACACACTATTATCGTTATCCGTGTCTGAACGGACCACGAAATTCCAAAACATGGACGAGAAAATATCATGTTCTCGGTGTCCGTTAGCGACAATTTTTTGCTCTGATGATAAATTAAAATTTTGTTACACAGAGACCGATTCCAAAATTTCCCAATTTTGTATTTACATTTCATAGAATTACAAGAGAGTCTGTTCTTTAAAATACTTTTATAGAAGAGTATGTTTCACACGAAGTGAAATGAAAATACACGCATACTAATATACAAAGGTGGGTTTTCTAACAAATTTTGCATTTTTTGCAGCACCTGGGCTCTACATATATGTGTGTGGTTTGGTGGAATTTTCGCGCTAAATGGGTGTCAGAATGTTTGGTTCACATCGAGCAAACACATTATATGAAACTGAAATGGTATATATATTTTGGTCCGATTCTTGGGAAGCGTAAGTCTTTGAAGAAGATGTACCCACAAATACATATACCGAAATAATTAGGATGACGAGCCAAGTCGATTAAGCCATATTCGCCTGTCCGTGGATATGTCTGTCTATCTGAACTCAAATAGTCCGTTAATCTTGGTGATATCTTGCTGAATTTTGGTACGTTTATTTATGTGTCCGATTAATCATTTGTCGTATCCAACCGGGTCGGATCATTATAGCAAACATTTGTATCCCATACAACCCATTTTTTGGATAAGAGGGTTTTCATCCAGCTAGAAGCTTGAAATTTGACAATTTGCTTACATACAAGGTAAATACTGTTGTCTGCAAAAGTTGTAAAGATCAGAGCACATACAACCGATTATTCACATAAGATATTTTTTCAGATTGGTACTTAATTGGCATACATTGTAGCCTGAAAAACTTATCATGATCAGTTATGTATATATTGTTTATCCCATACAAAGGATTGCTCAAAGAGGGGTTTTCGTCATTTATTCTTCATTTTAGCAGTTACAAGCTTGAAATTTTACCAGATTATTACTATATGGTATACTTGATTATCTGAAAGAATGTCAAGCTTGGTCATTTATATAATATAATAGCAGACCCGGCTGACGTTGTTGTGTCCGAACTTTGGTTGAGCTGCATAACTTTTAAGAAATATTTACCTCTTACTTTCTCTATCTCCCTATTCTTTATCTCTTTATTCACTCATCCCTCTGCGACTCTTTCTTCCTCTCCGTCTTCCCATTCCCTCAAATGCTCTTTAACTTCCCCTCCTTCTTGCTCCTCCAATCAATCTATCCTTATCTCTCTATTTTCGTCAAACTCTATCTCTTTCTCAGTATTTGGTTCTTTCCCTCGTTTTGCTCTCCCTAGTTCTAACTATTTTTTTCCATCCCTTATTCTAAGTCCTAGTTCCAGTCCCAGTTCCAGTCCCAGATCCAGACCCAGTCCTAGTCCCAATTTCAAAAGGCTTGATGTATTTCTTAGTACTGTTTCATAAAAAGTATAAACAAGGAATTTTGTCTAAAAAAAATTTAAGTGGTGGATCAACCTTACCATTTTTGAGTATGAAAAATTTATAAGACTCGATTCTCAGACCTACTCAATATGCTCACAAATTTCATGAGAGTTGGTCGAACTGTTCCGAAGGAGATAAAATGCTGTGGCACGAAAATCTTAATATATAAAAAACACGTGTCCAACATTTTTGGGCGTGATGGACTCCTAAACTACTGAACCGATTTTGAATTTGTTTTGCACCCCGTGTGTAGTTTGATTTATCTTGAGAGATAGGATAGGTTATATCTCAGTTTATAGTCGCAATATTATATTATTGGAATTTTTTTTATTTGTTTATACGTAATAATAAAATGTTACGTATACGCAGTGGTGTACCTCTTTTCAGTTGGTATGGATATGTTTGTGCACGTGCTTATTTTACTTCACATACATATATATATATATACATATATATATATATATATAGCACATCTCCAGGGCCGGCGGGAGGGGGGCCATGGTTTCTGATGGGTACCGCGATTTGAGGTACTAAGACATTTTTTTTAATTCAGGAGAGTCTTTAGTTGTTCCATGTGCAATTTTTAAGCCGAATTTCAAAAGCAACGAATATCTGCATTTCGTTTTAATATTACAATGAAGTGTGAAAGATAAAAATCTATATATATTAAAAGAAAGGCTAAAATGTGTGTTAGTTGGTCGCCGGTGTTTGAAGAGATGCGTCGGTCGATTTTGTTCAAACATACCTATTTACATACGTCCTATTCGATTTGCCTGAAATTTGGTATATAAATTTGCCTATATTAGTAATATTAGTATTTACGATCCTTTTTTCCGTGAAGATAGATGAAGCGAAAAAGACAGAGCGGGGAGTGAATAAAAGGATTAGGAAAAAGTGAAGAGGGCGGGAGGGCACAGTTAGACGGAAAAAGCTCATTAAAATGTAGGCAGATAGGCCAAATTTAAGGCAGAACAACGTCTGCGGGGTCTTCTAGTTTTATACATAAAATATCCCATACAATTTATAAGAGGTGTTTCTGCCACTTTCATTCTTTCTTCTATCCTTATACCACCCCTCTGTCCTTCTTTAACTCTTTATTTTCCTATCTCCTTTTCACTCCTTCGGCTCCTCGTTCTCAGTCTCCCTTCTCCTAACCATATGGTTCTGCCTTTGCCTATCACTGTCCATCTCCCTATCCTTGTTCCTCTTTGCGACCCTGTCCCCTATCCACCGCTTTCAATCTCCTTTTCCCTTCACATTTTTTCCTCATCCCCCCTCAATTTACGGATTGCATCTATTTGATCAACAGATGGCAAAAAAAAAAATAATAATGTGAATTTCTTTATTAGTTGTAAGTTAAATATGAGGGAACATCAATCAATTAAGCCATTCTTAGAATACAAATTTTGTAAAATTTGTCTTATCTTCACATAAAAAATTAATAACAATAGCAAAACCAAGCAGTTGCCTACACAGCCTGGTTATATTTACAGTCATTCTAAGCACGCGACCCACCACAAAGCCACGTTTCACCCATACTTTTTGCAGTGCAAATTGTTGTTTTGCCAATTCATTTGGTAGTCATAAAAAAGTATTGAAACGCAGTTATCATCAACGAGACGAGTGCTTGTGTACTTACTTACACGAAATCCCTTAGCGTTGCAGTATCGATAACATTGTTGATGATAAGTAATGACACTCTGTATGGGATGTAGCAATGGCGCCATGGTTAAAGTGACTTAGGAAAACGGAGATGATGATGTTGTTGTCGGTTGTCGATACGGATAATGATAAAGATGAAGTGGCTTGATATTACAACAGCAAGACTGTGCAAGCTTTTGCGTATGAGGTTCAGCTGCTTTATCTACTTTGTTTGCTATTTTCAATGTTTTATATGTGAGGTTATTGATGCAAGAGCATCCCAAAGCTCTCGTTTTATATGTAGTGTGCTCTGACTTACTTGGTGTATGTATGTAACAATGCAGTATGCGTTAAGGCCCGAAAACATAAGAATAACCTATTTGACGATCCCCATACAAACACATGCATTCAACTCATCTGTCAGCGCACGATGCTGCAGTTGCTTGCATGTGTTTGTATGGGGATCGTCAAATAGGTTATTCTTATGTGTTCGGGCCTTTAATACCTTATGTGATATCATCTTCATATTTACATATATATATACACATCATAAATCCGCTTACACTTTTCTGCATGCTACTGAAGAGCGTTATCCACCAGTTCTCAGCTACTGCCGCAGTACTTCTCACATATGCTTTATGCGGCTGGATTATAAGTTATAGCATGCTTATATGTATGCAGGACATTGTGCGTATGATATGTATACCAGAAAGCGTACTAGCTAATGAGCATGTAACTAAGCTACTTTGGAAAGTAAGTCGATTTTCGTACGTGTTTTGGAAGTGTTTAGTCTACCTATGAATACATGTAAAATAGTTAATAAATGAAATGTCTTCTTGGCACTTTTATTTATATTTTAAGGTAATAATAGCCCAAAGTGCTTAAGAATGCTATAAACAAGCACACGAGCGGTGGTTCAAGGAACTAATTCATAGTCGCGGCAACGATAGGCCGAACTTCACGTAATCGATAACAATGGATGCTACCCCAGGCAGAAATCCATGCAATAGAAATTTGCAGTAGAGAATGTCTACGGAGAGGCTCATACTCGAAGAGAATCTACTTTATGTCGGATATCCAGACGGCCCTACGTGCTTTGCAATCCTACACAGTTACATATAAGCAAGTGGATGACTGCATTGAAATCCCTAATAACCTGAGTGTCGCAAACAACGTTTTTTTATACCAGACATCAGGGATATGAAGGTAAAGAGCATGCTGATTACCTAGCAAAGCAGGTTGATACAGCAGAATTCTATGGTCCAATTCAGACGTCACTGCATTGACTGCTCAGGGCAAAGACAGGCCAAACTGTTTATACTTTCGGCAACGAAAATATCAAATAAACTCATTAATATAATCAGGGAGGACCTATGAGCTCTCACTGAGTACGGGACACTGTAATCTACGATATAACCTAATTAAGTTAAGTCTATTCGATACTAAAATTTTTCGTTTCTGTGAGCTGGAGGATGAAACTTCGGTTCAACTTATTTGCGAATACGTCGCTCTGGCAAGGCAGAGACTCCAGGTAGTGTGACTCTTAATCCCTATATAATATGGAGTAGAAAGCATGAGGAGGTACTTGGATACATTAAAACCCACCACATGCAAAATTAGGCTGAAAAGTTAAGCACTATAGATCCACACAAAGGTCGCAGTGTTTCCAGGCATAATAATAATGTACTTATAAGTTTTATTCATAAAAAAAAAAAAAAAAAAAAAATCCAGAAAACACATACTTTGAGCGGACATAACTTCAGTAATACAACATCCTTAATGATTTACATATACATACCCCAGCGGGTTAGGGGGTCAGAATATTCCCGCGGTAGGTATGCCTGTCGTAAGAGGCGACTAAAATACCCGATTCAAGGGTCTGTGTAGCGCAACCTTTCAAGTTGCCAGTGCAATATATAGCTTCTCCAAACCCAATTGTCAACCTCAGCTATCCGCGGCGAATCCTGTTTCACTAACAGACGAGGCTCTGGCGGCCCGAAGCTTCTCATTGAACTTGGGGGTGCGGAGGGAGGGGATGGCCTGAAGGTTTAATGTGGCCACATAAATCGTTCCCGAGATGGTCGGGCTAGCACCTTAATGGTGCTGCGGTACCGGAGCGTACCGGATCTGTATCCGGCAAAGGACCATTATATCGATGACACTCCCCAAAGCCTTCCGGGAGCAACCTTATCGCTACAACAACAACAACACCAACATTTACATATACATATGTATCAAGCAATATAAAAGGAAAGAAAAACAATTTAACCGCTTTCATATATTAACAACGTACTTTTATCAAATGAATGTCAATTTAAAACGTTTAGATGTGATAAAAGTTTGACATTTCAATAACTCAATGTTCTCGCTGTCATACATATCTAAAGTCATAAAACAAATGCAATAAAGAAGAATCAAGCATCACTTGATTTTTAAATGTTGAACGAGTGGGAGAGTGAGTAAAGGAAGGCAAGGACGATTAATGCTTAAAAGGATGCGTATAAGTTTATTGGTAACTCTACTTAAGTGCTTATATGCTTGCATATATACTTACATATTGATATTTACACATGTGAACGTATGCTCGACGATATGTAAGTAATAAAATTTTTAAACTTTTCAAATAAAACTGGGCGTGAGTTTGAGTTAGATTGTTCAAGAGTTTGTGCGTCTGCTTTTGTATAAAATGCGCTTATCTGCGTTGACAGGAGCCATCTTTTCCAAGTTGGAACTTATCGACGAAATAACTAGTCTTAGTTCGACACTTTTCGATACCCAAAAACTGATCAACAGTAGTTCGACTGTTGTGGTTTGTTTGACGTCGGGCTTTCTCGTTTTGCATATAGGTGGCTGAAAGAATTTTACACTGAGCAAAAGCTGGACAATCATAGAGCGATGTGGAATGACTCATATCAGAAGATAAATCTTCCAATTGCACATCACTAAACTTTAAGAATATTTGCAGTTGTTTGGTGTTCATACCAGATGCCTAACGCTTTCATACATTTAGTGGCTAACTCTATTGTGGAGTACTAAGTGGTTACACATTTTTTTGCGAGTTGGCATGGCAAATGCCTGATGCTCCATAATTGTGGCCGAAGCAACAATCTTGTGTTCATGGACCAAAAACCACCCCTTTTGGAATATTCGTCCATTCTGGGACCGCTTTCGCTTCACTACAGTTTGGCATACCATATCTCTCGTTTTTTAAGAGCCCTCGGTTGTTCCTGAGTCCACATCTCCCTTTTTTCCTCTGAGTGCGGTTGTATCAGTGGACAGGGGTACGCCGCAGGACGGGCTGTTAAAACATCTGCTGTGGACGCTGGTTATCCATGAGGGCCCGTTAAACTTACGGCTTAGGCAGATGAGCTTGCAGTCATCACAAGTGGAAAATGCCTTCCACAAATTAGTTCTTTGATGCATGGGGGGCTTCGCGTTATACATAACTGGTAGTCTAATGTCGGATTGACTGCCAACACGAGGAGTACGTTTATGGTCTTGTTTACTAGGAGGTACCAGGTCCCAATTTGTACTAGGCCTAAGCTAGGAGTGGTGACTATGTAGAAGAAACCGTGCACACAATATAGAGGATTAATTCTAGACAATCAGATGTCGTGAAAGCCAATCGTGCAGTACAAAAATGAAGAAGGCCTCGACGACACTCTATGCACACAAGCGAATATGCTGGATTGGACGTGAAGTGTATTGCCGTTTCTTCCAAATTGGGTATTTAGAACGATTGTAAAGCCTATTCTATACTTTGGAGTCTATGTTTGGTGGGCAGCCACACAAAAAAGAACGTACCTCAAAAAATTATGGTGATGCAGGCCATCAATGCTCAGCGTGATGGGAGCCCTCAAAACAGCCCCGACGGCTGCTCTATATGCCATTCTCCACGTTCCACCTGTAGACTTGGTGGTAATGAACATAGCATTAATAACTGCAACGATGCTTTTTGCTTCCTGACAGCTTGAGCGCAGATCATACGGTTATAATAGTGTAGCGTCATCAATTACAGGACGAACAGACTATCTGATTCTATATGTGCGCTTCGAAGGGGTTATAGAGCTACAATAGAAGTGGATGGTTGGCGCAAAGGTACTGAAATGGTGGACGAGCCGATACAAGTGTACACCGATGGTCGTGCTGATTAGGAAATAGACAGATCCTAAAAGCTGCAGATCTCTGGATTGAATCGGGATTGGGAGAAGCATACATCAATATTGGATTCCAAGGTATTCGGGAAAAGATATAAAATGAAACACAGATGAACTAGCTACAAATGGCGCATCCCTCGAAACTTGCTCCGATCAAATCCCAATTAGATTCTGCGAGGTTAAAAGAGGGCAAGAATTACACATGATCTACCCAGCGGGAAAGGCTACCCAGCGGGAAAGGCGTGGAGCCAAGCGCGAGGCTGTAAAATATCGAAGATCATGAGTAGGTCTTACAACCTACTAACAGATGTATTTCTATCACTGAAAAGAGAGGACTGTAGACTCATGACGGGTATTCTGACTGGACACCGCATTCTGGCGTCGTATTCCTCTAAGTTAGTCGTGATCTGTGATAGCAGATGTAAGAAGTGCGCGTTTGTGATCGTGCAATGCGCTTGCCAGCTTCTCGTAATTGCCAAGAGGGCGGAGTTATTTTATAACAAAGGTCCTGCTTTTTGAAATGGACCCACCAGTTCAACCTAACCTCTTCGTCTTCTTTCCGTTAAAAGGTTGATGGGGATGCTCCGGTTATCACTCGTGCGGCTGCTCCTGATAATGTGCGACAACCGGAGGCTACTCTCAGAGCTGCTGTTCACTCTACAGGTGTCAAAAGTTTACAACGATTCTTCCTCCGAAGTATGTTTGCTACAGCTTAAGGCAGTGCAGTAACGTTGATGTTTGCACTCATCCTGCTTAGCAACGATATCTGTTTAGATGCCTTCCCAGCCACATGTTGAATTAGTGCCAAATATATTAGTCAGGAGTCCAACTGTACTCCTAATGAGTTGACTACGGTCTTTGATGTTATACGTCCGTAGAAGCTTTTAAAGCTTACCTCTTGCGGTTTATGCTTTTTTACTAGGAATATCCTAAATTTTTTTCTACTGCCAACCGGAGTCCGCATGGGTCTAGCTACGCCATTATGCGTGTTCGTGATTAAGCTTTATGCGTGCTTCTTCCGTATTTGGGGCCGCAATGCTTGCAGATAAGATACGCAAATAAAAATGGGTCAAGAGTTATTCCAAGATTGAAAACTTCATCGTAACTGACGTTTCATGGGTCACGGGCAAGGGTTGATTCCTGTGCTGATCTACTTGTTACATGCATGAGCCGCTGAGCGTCTATGGTTTGACATATAAAGATACGATCACTGAGTTAGCTTCTGATTACGTGCTATAGGAAGCATAATATTTGGAATCGCTGATCTAAGACGGCTTGCATGTCTAGCCATCGCACGTTGTTGAAAGCGTTTCTTACGTGAGAAGGGTTTTGACTCTGTCATTTATATCAGCTGCATCTAGCTCCGGAGCCGGCACCCTCGGCCTCGTATATACTCGCTTTAAGTGGTTCCGTATGTGCGTGTATAAGTTAGTATAAATTGCAATGAATTTAGGGAAATCCTGGTTATTATGCATCTTATGCTAATGCTCGAATCGCTGAACTGTCGAATAAATAACTCCATTATACAATATTGCAAACCGATCTTTATTTATATACTTTGGGAGTACTTCAAAATTATACTTCACTTCGCAACTAACAGCGTGTTTAAACCAAACTGACTAGTCATTCCTCGGGTTGCGCTGCTTTTAAACTCTCTGTTGCCTCTTCCGCATATTTATCCTAAGGTCTAGACGTTTCACCTTCTAGAACTGTTGTATCGCATACTTATTTAGTTAGCTATATGCGTTTGAAGGTGTGAGTATCAACTTCTGCTCTTAGCTGATGACTACAGATGTGTATGGGAGATATACTTCCTCGCCTTTTATGTACGTAAGTGTTCCTTGCCTTAATGTGTACATAGGTTGCTGTTGTTGTTGTAGCAATGTTTCGCCCCAACTAATAGCTGCGACCGATCACAAGTTGTCATCAATATCTTCTAACGGCCAAGGAAACTTGCTGTTTCGACAGGGGTGGACCATAATAAAAGGGGTGTTAGAGGCTTTGGTTCCACATTACAATTAAAGAGATGGTTGGTGCCATGTGAGGACACATTACAAGCGGGGCATACATTTTGTATGTCGGGGTTAATTCTGGATATGTAAGAGTTTAATCTGTTACAGTATCCAGAACGAAGTTGAGCCAGAGTGACTCGCGTTTGCCTGGGGAGTATGCGTTCCTCTTCCGAATTTTTGGTTACTGTTCCCTGAGTACTGGGTTAACCGGGCAATTCCCGGCACAAAGGTCCGACGCCTGTTTGTGGAGTTCACCAAGGACCTGCTGGTGTTTTTTTGCTTCAAACGGCTGAGTTCTCAGGTGCCGTATTTCCTCAAAATGCTTAGGGAGATGACTCCTTAAGTCCCTAGGCGTTGTTAGCTCATCAATCAGATGTCTGTTGGGATGCCCAGGTTTCTGGGTATTCAACAGGAACTGTTTGGTTAGCATCTCGTTTCTCTCCCTGATGGGGAGTATTATCGCTTCATTATGTAGATGGTGTTCTGGGAACATAAGAAGACAGCCCGTGGCGGTTCTGAGCGCAGTATTTTGGCAGGACTGTAGCTTCTTTCAGTGGGTAGTTTTTAGGCTTGGCGACCATATAGGGGACGCGTAGCACGCAAACGGATGGCCAATTTCTTTGTATGTGGTAATAAGCGTTTCTTTCTCTTTTCCCCAAACCACTGCCAGCAAGGGATTTGAGGATTTTATTACGGCTCTGGATTTTCGAAACAATTGCGGCTGCATGCTCACCAAAATGTAGATCCCAAGATTTTGGGTGTTGGACCATCGGTAGCGTAGTGCCATCAGCATGGATGTTCAAAATGGTCGACATTTGGGACGTCCAAGTTGTAAATAAGGTCGTGGATGATTTAGTCGGTGATAATGCCCGGTTTCGCGAGGCGAAAAACTGGACAGATCAAGGGTGTAGCCGTTTATTCTGTTGCAAAGCTCATCCATCCCTGGACCTGTGGCCATTATTGTGCAGTCATCGGCGAAAGAAACGATAGTAACTCCTTCCGGTGGAGAAGGTAGTTTTGATATGTAAAAATTAAACAAAAGTGGGGATAGGACACCACCCTGTGGTATCCCCTGTTTAATTCTTCTTGGCTTTGATGTTTCGTTTCTGAATTTCACCGCTGCCTGCCGACCCTTCCAAGTCTTGCAGTAACGTGCCATGATTGACCGTATCAAAAGCTTTTGATAGGTCTATCGTTACGAGTACTGTTCTATGGTGGGACTTCTGATTTAAACCACAATTTATCTTGGTACTAACGGCATTTAGCGCGGTGGTGGTGCTACGGAGTTTTCTAAAGCCATGCTGATGACAGGCTAGCTGCAAATTTGCTTTGAAGTAGGGGAGCAAAATGGCTTCAAGCGTCTTGGTTACTGGAGATAGGAGAGATATCGGGAGATATGACTCTCCCATGTTAGCTGGTTTCCCAGGCTTTAGTAGCGGGACCACCTTGGCCATTTTCCATTTTTCGAGTATGAAAAAGGTGGAAAGAGACAGGTTGAAGACATGTGCTAAATATTTGAAACCCTCTTTCATTAGGATTTTAAGCATCGGCATGGGTATGCCGTCTGGGCCCATTGCTTTGGATGGTTTAGCATGACCGATGGCATCCTCAACCTCTTTGGCGGTGATGGTAATTGGTGACGCGCTGAACTTATGTTAATGTGCGTGCCTGTTCGCCCTCCATCTATTTGTGTCGACCGTGGAATGCATTATATATTGTCGGCAGAAAGCGCTCGCGCATTTTTTCGCATCCGACAGTACTTTGCGCCAAAGGTGATGGAAATTTTGTCATTGTACCTAGACGGATTCGATAGGGATTTTACAGTGGACCAAAGTTTACCTACACCGGCAGAGAGGTTACAACCGCCTAGATGCTCCTCCCATTTCGCCCATTTGCGTTCATCCACAAGCAATCTGATGCTTTGGTTTTTAACCCTTATTTGGGGGTCGCCGAGATCGAACTGTCTTATAAGGTCACGTTCTCACGATAAACTTGCGGCCTCTGCCGGGAAGTGGGGTCGAATTTCGGGAATTCTAACGGCGGGAATGAAGCGAGACGAGGCGGATTCAATGACCTAGCGGAAAGCACGCTCCCCTTGGTGGGCATCATTCGGTATAGGGAGGTCAGGAAAGCGGTTGTCTGTAAAGGATTTGTATTCGTCCCACTTTCCTTTTTTAAAGTTAATAAAAGTGCATTTTTCTGCGACGATGAAGTCGGCGGAACGCTCGAGCGAAATAAGTATAGGCAGGTGGTCGGATGCTAATTTTACAATCGGCTGCCAGTTGACGCAGTTTACGAGTTCTGCGCTCACGATTGAAATATCCGGCGAACTGTGACAGCTTCCTACCATAAGTGTCTCCGTTTATTGTGCAGAACGTTGTTTCTTCTATTTGATCCACTAACATCCCACCCCTACCGTCTACCCGCAAATTTGAATGCCAAAGATCGTGATGGGCATTGAAATCGCCTAAGATAATGCGATTGTTTCCAGTGAGTACGCCACTGATATCAGGGCGGTGTCCACTGGGGCAACAGTTGACAGGAGGGATGTAGATGTTGATGATTTCTAGGTTTGCATCGCCTGACCGGAGAGATAATCCTTGACGTTCTAAGACACTGTCCCTGCGGTCGATATCGGGATCAAATATATGATATTCCACAGTGTAGTGTATGATAAACGCGAGGCCGCCTCCATTTCCGCTCTCGCGATCTTTTCTGTGGACATTGTGCCCAGAACAGTCTACAATGCAGAACTTGCTGTGAGTTTAGTCTCTTGAATCGCAGCAATGCGGATGTTGTGCCGCCTGATGAAGTCAAATATATCCGTGATCTTCCCAGTTAATCCATTATAGTTTAACTGCAGAATTCTGAAGTGCATAGAGGGAGACGTCGTCACTCTGGGAGTAAGTGACGCGTGACTACGCCGGGGTTGTTGAAGGCCAGAACGCGATTGCTGTTGTGGCCCTGGGACTAGACGTACTTGGGTAAGCATTGGGGTACCCGAAGTATTTGGGTATGTGGCCTGGCAACATGGCGCAATAAAACCCGTCGGGGGGTTGCCGTCGCGGAGACCAGAACATCTAGGAAAGTGGCACCGTCCATGGCAGGAGCTGCATTGGGCGGATGTCGCAAACGTATATATTCTGTGCTGGCAAATGGTGCAAAGGGAGGCAGGGTCTAAGAGTCTGTTTCCCTGACCTACAAAATTGCTGTCGGAAAAGAGGGGGAAGAAGACGGGGGCCGGGGCTGATGCTCGGCGTTGCTCCCGACTCTACTACGGGGTTTGTAGGTATGAGTGGGAGCAGCCGTGTGAGTTGGTGGCGCCGTGGGGCGCGAGCAACAGCGGGTACTTGTTGTGGCTTGCTGAGCAGCGGGGCTGCTGGAAGGTAGCGGGGGCGCTAAGGCGTAAACTACGGGACGTCCTAGGGCGTGAACAGCAAGGAGCCACAAAAGATTTATAGAAGTTACGTGGATTTCAGATTTTGGGGTCTAGCCCAGAACAACCTGTCCGATGCAACCATCCCTTACACGAGACACACTGACAAGGGTATGACCGTCCTAAAAATATTCTTTTCCGCCAGATGCAGCAAAACCATTTCTCAGGACCGGGGTCAGGAGACGGACCCAGATTGGGTTCGACACCTTCCGGGAGCAAGAGAATATGGAGCAATCCCGCTGCAAGGAGCTGCTGGGAGGGATGACAATGTGGTTACACTGAAATGGCAGTCCTTGGTCGTGAAAAATCGCGAGTCGCTCCGGTACATAGAACCGACAGCCTTGGGAAGCGTGTGTGTACATAAGTGTCGTTGCTTGCTGTTTTTGTTGTTGTGAATATTTACTAACAGCACAGTGATGCTTATATTCGCCACAATATGTATATTAATCTGCAAACGTGTATACGCATATAAAATTTGTTACATATTTTGTCTTTTGTATCTTACTAAATACTACTGGTTTTATATGCATGTCCAGTAATCCACTGAACGAGTAAGCCACCAACCATCTAATGAATGAATCTACATAAGTAACCAACGAAGTGACATTACTTGCTTTCCGGTTTCTGCTGCGTCGTTTCCTGAGCTTTATGGTATAACTAATTTGAAATGACATGTCATTATTTTCGAACATAAAATGCATGCGCATTGTGTGTTTGGGGCGGGGAGCATGGGATGAAGAGAAATGTAAAACAAAATT
Organism: Eurosta solidaginis; assembly: GCF_040869045.1. Lineage (NCBI taxonomy): Eukaryota > Metazoa > Arthropoda > Insecta > Diptera > Tephritidae > Eurosta > Eurosta solidaginis. Next base: position 226,899,698 of record NC_090320.1, read on the forward strand.
TTTTTTGTTGTATATCCTTATGAGATAACTGCTATAAAATGTCCAGCTATAAAATGGCATCAGTTGTTTTTCTCATCTGCTTTGATCCAATTATATTGTAAATAAAATCTTAGGAAAATTATGACATAATTAAATGTGCGAATTAATGCAAATACGCGCTGACAGTTTGTGAAGGCAACAATGCAAACAAAATATAAAGTATAATATGCAACTAAGTAATAACACTTACATCTGGACAAAAAGTTGTCAGAAATATTTAAACAAATAAAATATATGAAAGAAGGCAGCGTCCTTCACACGAAAGGCGTTTCTATGTGCTGGATGGATTTAAGCTGTCTCGAACGCTTCATTGTAATATGAATCTATTTAGATTAAAATAGATATGTGAATATTATGAGCATAGTGTTTAGGTCTTCCAAATAACGCAGCTATCGTGAATAACACCTCGCAGGTGAGAATATCTGCTGACTATCATGATATCATGATGGTAAGAAGACAAGGCGAAGTACCTGCCGCCATCGGACATTGCTGGAAGCCATAAAATTTCGAAATAGTGAAATATTTCGTTTATTGGGAACCAGGAACAACATCAACTTTGAAACTCAGCGAAGAATAATTCTTGCCAATAAATACTATTTTGGACTAGGAAGACAATTGAAAATTAAAGTCCTCACTTATCGTTTACGTCCTGCTATATGGTGTAGAAGCACGGACCGTGACAACATAATATGAAGCGGCCTGGGAATGTTGGAGAGAAAAGTTTTTCGAAAGATTACCGGGCCTGCACGCTTTGGTGATGGCAAGTACCGAAGAAGATTTCGTGATGACCTGAAGGAGCTACGCTGGATGGGACATGTAATACGAATAAAAGATGATGCTCCCCCTAAGAATGTATCTTTATCTGAACCCGCCTATGAAAGCAGAGGAAGAAGGCGGCCTCCAATCCGCTGGTAGAACGAGGTGGAAAACGATTTACATTCGTTTTTGTTGCGTTGATTTTCCGGAGGGGTTTGCGCCATCATCAGTGTCGATTTTCATTCTGATTAACTGGCTTATTTTTTGTGTTTACTTGTTGATGATGAAATAACTAAAGTACTTATTTCTACCCTACTCAGCTAACCACATAAGTTAATCAGTGAAAAAAGACCCCCGTGTCTGAAGGAGCACATAACATACACACATATATGCATACACAAGCATTTATTTTTAACAATACCTGAACAGGCACCAACGAACTATAAATACATATAAGACAAACGACAAAAACAAACCAAAACGAAAATCGGGCATGGTGCAACGTCAAAAATAGGGTTGTCTCCAAACCAAATTTTGACAAGGTATGACGAAAATTATTTCTAATATATATCGATTTAAATTCCCTTGGTGTGGCCAATTGATGCCTGCTAATACAGCGAAGAAGCAGCTGACGACTTTTTTGGACGCCCCTTATCGTTTAAACGGTTGTAAGTGAATTAAGTAAGTAATCTAGATCACAACCTCATAGTTTATCTATTCAGCGCAACTTTCGTTTCTGCTGAAGTCATCTTAGAATTGATTTGAATCTACGCAACACGACTTTAACCACAAAGGCATTATTTTTTAATAAGCATTTGACGAGAGTGTTCTTCAAAGAAGAGAAAAATCAGTTGAAGGCCGTATAACTAAGAGCAAAAAGCGAAAATGGGAGGATCTTCGATGGCAAAAGGAAGCCAAGTGGTCTGTGCTAAAGGATAGTACTATGAAAGATAATATCCAGGAAGATATATATTCAATGGATAACATTTTAAGAAAAAGAAGACCATAACAGTAGGTCTGAAGAGCCTCCGCCATTTAACGAGAGTGCAGAAGAGTTAAAATAATCCTGAAAAGAAATAAAGGATACAGGGCTAGAGAGCTTCCTAATATATGCTTTTAAAGAAACTACCAAAATGCGTTCAGAGATCTGGATGTACATATAAACGACTTGAGCAAGGAACGAGTTATTTCCTGAAATATGGAATATGGCAAACATAGAGTCAGTTGAATGAAAATTTTTATTAGATGTGCAAAACATCATTATTAATTGGCGCTTCGGAAAAAATTACGACAGCTTGGCCTGTTTCATAATAACTGACGCCGATTGAGTGTACTAAGGGATGTCAAGTCTTCCCCCACTAGCTTCTCCTGCCCCAAAGGAGGTTCTCCCTTTGCTTTTGCGATGCCAACTGAAATACTTTCTTGAGCGGAGCGCCTTCGTCTATTCGCAAAAGTTTATCTAGCCAGCGAAGCGTTTGAGCTTTTAATTGATGCACTACTTGATATCTGCGTAAAGGTCATAGAGGCCATTATTATATCTCCTCCAATACTCGCCGTCTGCAACACGGATTGGTCCATATATCCTCCGGACTACTTTTGTCCAGAACGCCCCTAGATCCATCTCATTTTGTCTCGACCAGGTCATGATTCATAACTTAACCAGCGAAACCTTTGGACTTTTATTCGATGCACTTTTTTCATATCTGCATAAAAGTCTACAGCTCATCATTATACCTCCATCGATAATCGCCCTCTACACCACTGATTGGTCCATAACTTCCTCAGACTACTTTTTTCTCGTTCACCTGAAGAACCATCTCATCTTTCCTTGACACGTCCTTGATTCAGAATAGGTATCAGAGCGACTTCCTGATTTATGGGGGCTTTGAATATACCCGCGGCTGGCATATTGTCGTGAGAAGCAACTAAAGTACACAGAAGATTCACGGGGTTATGTAGCGCTCTCCCAAGAGGCTTCCAGCGCAACTGCTGTTTCTTTAACAGAAGAGGCTCTGGCCACACCAATTTCCACATGGAACTAGTGGATGGGGGGCGGGATGATCAACAAAGTTCAATGTGGTCATATTAATTTGCTCCCGTTGTGGTCAGGCTTGTAGTTTAAAATTTAGTTTAGTTGCCGGAACATACCGGGTCTATATCCGGCAAAGGACCATCAACATCGCTAGCAATCCCGGATAGTGTCTTTATCGTTATAACAACAGCAAATTGTTGTCGGGAGCTGTTCTCCGTTTGATTTCTAAAGATGTGGCTGTTTAAGTGAGAATATAAAAGGTTGAATATCCAAAGTAATTGTGGGGCAATGCAAATTAGGATGGAGCTGAACACAATATCTACAAATCCTCGCGATGAAAGCAATTCAACGACCTACAAGAACCGACCGTAGTTCAACAAACATTCAAGCATTTGCCGAATTAAGGTTCTTCTTACTGTGGTATCTAAATGGGCACTAATATCTGACTTTTGCACAATCTATCACAATTTTTCGACAGAAAAAAAGGAAAAGAAGAAAAAAATATATTGACTTATCAAACCATTCTTGCCATCTTCGATTTAAAATTAGTAGGTTCTGTGGTGACATTGATTGGAAAACAGAGAAGTGCAATAATGACTTAGTGCACGTATGTCTCAAAGGCATTGTCCAGAAGATTCATTACAACATTTTTTTTTAGAAGGGATTACATGAATTTAAGAAAGTCAAAGAAAACATGCCACAAAACTCAGGCAACATGTTTTTTTACCAAAAACATGAATGCAATGCAAAGCAACGTGTTAGAGAACAGAACAACCCAAAACCATGTAACAAAAGAAAAAACAAGACACACAAACTAGCAAAACAAATATACCTACAAAAGTACATACATATGTATATGTTAAATAGGGAACTAGAAGCAAGGAATATGGTTAAATGACACACCATGAAACAAGGTGAAACAAAAACAAAAAATTTCTGAAATGAGAAAAAGGATGTAAAACAGTTCTTCTTCGATGCTTTCAGCTGCCAACTGAGCCATATGAGTAGGATATCCTGGTTAAGACTAAGTGGTCTAGGCGTTTCGCGGAAGTTAGCTTGTCACTCATCACATTTTTTGCTTTTTATACTCAGTTGAGCAGAGCTCACAGAGTATATTAAGTTTGATTGGATAACGGTTGGTTGTACATATATAAAGGAATCGAGATAGATATAGACTCCCATATATCAAAATATTCAGGATCGAAAAAAAATTTGATTGAGCCATGTCCGTCCGTCCGTCCGTCCGTTAACACGATAACTTGAGTAAATTTTGAGGTATCTTGATGAAATTTGGTATGTAGGTTTCTGAGCACTCATCTCAGATCGCTATTTAAAATGAACGATATCGGACTATAACCACGCCCACTTTTTCGATATCGAAAATTTCGAAAAACCGAAAAATTGCCATAATTCATTACAAAAGAGAGATAAAGCGACGAAACTTGGTAGATGAGCTGAACTTATGACGCAGAAAAGAAAGTTAATAAAATTTTGGACAATGGGCATGGCACCGCCCACTTTTAAAAGAAGGTAATTTAAAATTTTGCAAGCTGCAATTTGGCAGTCGTTGAAGATATCATGATGAAATTTGGCAGGAACGTTACTCCTATTACTATGTGTACGCTTAATAAAAATTAGCAAAATCGGAAAAGGACCACGCCCACTTTAAAAAAAAATTTTTTAAAGTAAAATTTTAACAAAAAATTTAATATCTTTACAGTATATAAGTAAATTATGTCAACATTCAACTCCAGTAATGATATAGTGCAACAAAATACAAAAATAAAAGAAATTTTCAAAATGGGCGTGGCTCCGCCCTTTTTGATTTAATTTGTCTAGGATACTTTTAATGCCATAAGTCGAACAAAAGCTAACCAATCCTTTTGAAACTTGGTAGGGGCATAGATTTTATGACGTTAACTCTTTTCTGTGAAAATGGGCGAAATCGGTTGATGCCACGCCCAGTTTTTATACACAGTCGTCCGTCTGTCCTTCCGCATGGCCGTTAACACGATAACTTGAGCAAAAATCGACATATCTTTAATGAACTTAGTTGACGTGCTTACTTGAACTCACTTTATCTTGGTATGAAAAATGAGCGAAATCCGACTATGACCACGCTCACTTTTTCGTTATCGAAAATTACGAAAAATGAAAAAAATGCCTTAATTCTATACCAAATACGAAAAAAGGGCGAAACATGGTAAGGTAATTGGATTGTTTTATTGAAGCGAAATATAAATTTAGAAAAAACTTTATAAATGGTTGTGACACCTACCATATTAAGTAGAAGAAAATGAAAAAGTTCTGCAGGGCGAAATAAAAAACCCTTAAAATCTTGGCAGGTATTACATATATAAATAAATTAGCGGTATCCGACAGATGATGTTCTGGGTCACCCTGGTACACATTTTGGTCGATATCTGGAAAACGCCTTCACACATACAACTACCACCGCTCCCTTTTAAAACTCTCATTAATACCTTTAATTTGATACCCATATCGTACAAACTCATTCTAGAGTCACCCCTGGTCCACCTTTATGGCGATATCTCAAAAAGGCGTCCACCTATGGAACTAAGGATTAGTCCCTTTTAAAATACTCATTAACACCTTCCTTTTGATACCCATATTGCACAAACAAAAACTAGGGTCACCCCTGGTCTACCTTTATGGCGATATTTCGAAAATGCGACCGCCTAAACAACAACCACCACTCCCTTTTAAAACCCACATTAGTACCTTTAATTTGATACCCATATCGTACAAACACACTCTGGAGTCACTCCTGGCCCACCTTTATGGCGATATCTCAAAAAGGCGTCCACCTATGGAACTAAGGATTAGTCCCTTTTAAAATACTCATTAACACCTTCCTTTTGATACCCATATCGTACAAACGCATTCTAGAGTCAACCCTGATCCACCTTTATGGCTATATCCCTAAATGGCGTCCACCTATAGAACTATGGCCCACTCCCTCATAAAATACTCTTTAATGCCTTTTATTTGATACACATGTCATACAAACACATTCCAGGGTTTCCCTCGGTTCATTTTCCTACATGGTTATTTTCCCTTATGTTGTCACCATAGCTCTCAACTGAGTATGTAATGTTCGGTTACACCCGAACTTAACCTTCCTTACTTGTTTCGTATTATTTCTGCTAAGTAAAGCTACAAATGTCATGTACAAGAAGAAGAAGATGTTTGCAGCTGGCAACCAATGTTGGAAATTATGATTAGTGTAAATAAAAAGTCAAGGAGAGAGTGAAAATGAGTTTTTTGTCATTTCCGCTGACAATTTCAGGTGCTCCTTTTTAAATGACAGCACTCATACTTGTAGGTGCTAATACATATGTATGTAAAATTTTTATAAAATTGTCTTAAGTCGGACATTCATGCAAATTATATGAAAAGAAGAGTGAGAATGTCGTCTGTATAATGAGAAAATTGAATTATGAAAATTTTAATGTTTGTGAAAAATTATAGGATAATAAAAAAGGAGGGCCCATTTATACACATAACATTATATACCCAGATGTGTGGTCCGACATTGACATTTATTATGGAAATATTGATAGCAAATTTCTTACGAAATTTTAATGATGAGAAAGGTAAAGTGAACAACTTGTACATAAGCAAATAGGGTCTTCTAAAAGATGCTGAAAAAACGGTTACTGTCCAAAAAACAATATTTTTACCAAAATTCGTTAGAATAGGTCAGTTTTTTTACGGCGTATGGCATTCAAATTATTGTCGAGGATAAACCAAAAAGAAGCAGAGCTACATACATCTCGTTTCTATACCTTTCATGAAAATGAAATTGTATATTAAAGGAGAAGAGATAGATCCCAAAATAAGTATATTGTATTGATTAAGTCATGCCCGACAGTCCATCTGTCTCTTTGAATACAAACCACTCCCCCAATTTTGAGAGATATCTTCACTAAATTTGGTACGCGACTATATTTTGGTGTCCGACTGGTTGTTCAAATAAAAGGAGGTTTTGTCGCCATTTTTCAAAGTGGGCGTGATCGTCAACTGGTCGCGCTCAGATCTATTTATAGTACCACAAAGAACACTTTTGCAGAGTAATACTAACGGCTTCCGATTGTATGCGTGCAAAACTTTGTAATTTCCTTCTATTTAATATGGGCGGTGCTATGCCCATTTTCCAAGGTTTTATTTTTATCTACTTTGCATTATAAAATTAAAGCACTCAATTTTCATCACTTTACTTAGTACTTGTTATTGAATTGTCCTAGTTTTTCCATTTTAAGAAATTTTCAATATCGAAAAAGTGGGCGTAGTTGTAATTTGATTCCAACCAATTTCAATACTAAAATATATTTTGAGCCTAGATAAACTCATGATTACTGCAGCGTCTGTCCGGTGGTATTTATATCCGTGAAGAAAGCAACAGAAACTCTGCACGAAACGTGCTTAAGCTACAGTTGCGTCAATATATTTATATATTAAGGTGGCGATAAGGCATTGATCTCACAAAGTACTTCATCAAGAAGTATTCTGGAATACTAAGAAATTGGAAAAATTTCGGTGAAGCCGGTACATACATCTTTACTCGCTTTGCGGTCGTAAAGGGATAGAAGTTAACGAAAATACCGATGAGTTGGCAAAGGAAGGTGCAACCCTCACTGAATCGACAATAGACGTCCCACTCCGTTTGGGCGAAATCAAAAGGAGACATAAGTTGAATATCAACAAGCAGCAAAGACGTGGACAAAAGCGCGGGGCTGCAAATTTCTAAGATCATGTGCAAAGAAAATACTTAAGGTTTACTATGGGCATACTGCTTATAAGATAGGCTTCGTCAGCAATAGCAGGTGAAGCAAGTGTGAGCTGCAGGAAAAAACGGTTGAGCACGTTCTGTGTTCGTGTCCTGTGCTCGCTAGGTCAAGCCTCCAGCTATTAGGGGCGGCAGAGTTGCCAGATTTCGAGGTAGCAATTAAGCTGGGTCCTAGAAAACTTCAAGTACTTGCCAAGAGGACGGAGTTATTCTATAACATACGTACTGGCACCTGATTTCAGTTCTTCCGTTTGGTCGGCAAAAAATTCTTGTAAAACTATGGAGACATTCAGTTTATTATTGACCGGTCAGTTCAACTTAACCTAAAGTGGTGTTGCCAACTTGGACAACATATCTCTATTTTTGCTCCAGTTATCGTGGTCGAAGGCTCGATATAAAAAGGGGCATGGTTTCAATTGAAATAAATACTTTTTGTCCTAAAGACAATTCTGCTTTCGATTGGAGGGGTACCGTTGGTACTTTCTGATAGGGTTACATATTTGGGGATTGTTTTGGACAAGAAACTCTCCTGGAGACCCAATGTGGAAGATCGGGCCAGGAAAGCAGCCGTTGCCTTGTACTGCTGCAGAGGGGCTATCGGAAAGAGATGGGGACTCTCGCCAGGAGTAGTACACTGGCTTTATGAAATGGTGGTCAAACCGATTTGCTATATGGGGTGCTGGTCTGTTGGAAAGCACTGGACACGACGAGCACCTCCAAAATGTTAGTATCAGTGCAACGGACGGCGCTGATCGGTTTCAGTGGCGCTCTCAGAACAACACCTACCTTGGCACTGAACGGTATATGTTCAGTACCCAGTAGATATTTCGGGAAAGGCGGCCACGGCAAGATCGTTCGTCAGGCTTCGTGATATGGGCTATGGGCTTTCTGACACTCTAGCCTTCTTACCAGTTTCGACTTTATCCCGGACAGAATGGACTATTTTATGCCGATAACTGCTCCGTATAGAACCTTCACCCCGTCATACCACAGATAGACGAGTGAAGAAGGGGAATTATATGGGGCATGGGACCGGTTAACTTGTTCACGGATGGGTCGAAACTGGACGGAAAGGTTGGTGGGGGGGGGGGTCTTTTATCAAGAGCTAAATGTAAGCCGCAAGTTTAAGATAGCTAATCACTGCAATGTATTCCAAGTAGAAGTTGCTGCGATTAAGAATGCGGTGGATGAAATGCTATCCAGTGCTACTACGGTTAGGGAATTTAACATCTACTCTGATAGCCAAGCGGCTATCAACGCCTTGAGCTCAACTACAGTGCGATCGAGGATGGTCTGGAAGTGGCTGACCTCGCTTGCGATTGCATCGAATTATTTTACAATTAAGATTATCTGGGTCCCGGGCCATAGTGATATCCCAAGTAACTGTCAAGCGGATCTCTTAGCCCGCATCCGTACAACTGAACCGGATGAAGATGGCTGTAGGAATTTCGGTACTCCGCTGGCCACCTGTGGATTGCTCCTCCATAGCTGTGCCTCGAGTCAGCTCAGCAAACGTTGGGCGGACACCAAGTCTTGCAGGGTAGCAAGATCTTTCTGGCCGAAAATGGATGGCAGGAGGTCTGCTGAAATAATTGTGTTCACTAAGACTCGCCTATCAATGGTCATTGGGGTATTGACAGGGCACTGTCCCTTGGGTATCCGTGCGGTACGTCTCAATATACTGGATACTCCATCCTGCTGCACCTGTATGGAGGATGATGAGGTGGAATCACTAAATCACTTATGCTTGATTGCTCAGCTTTTGCCAGAACTAGGCGAAAGTACTTCGGTCGCGACTCACTTGGATTTCCCGAGGATTTACCCAAAGTTGAGATCGGCATCACTCGGAGCTTTATCGTTGCTACCCAACGATTCTCTAAGTACCTAGATCTAAGTCACCATTATTTTTGGTGTATGTGGTATCACAACGGACCTTCGTGTTGTCCAAGTGAGCTATCCTTATCAAGGCAGCTACCACCTCATACCAAATTTTTTGAGGATTGGTAAATTTTTGAAGATTTGGGGCGTCGATAGTACTCTTTAAAGATTACTTAAAAAATAGCGACGCCTATTTTTAAAAATGTTTGAACTGTGGTACATTGCCACAGCATATAACTACTGATGGGAACTATCAGTATAATTTAGTTATGTACCGCAAAGATGTTATGAAAACATTCTTTTTGGTTAGCGTAGACGCCAAATTCGATTTAATTTTCACTTAATGCATATGAATAAGAGAGCCAAATTTCGACATGATATCTTCAATGGCTTTTGATTTGCGGCTTTCACAATTTTGAAACTTTTTTCTCCTGAATATTTATTTTCCGTCTCAAAGTCAACGTAAATAAATTTTATAGTTATAATTGTTTTTTTTTTTAATCTTTCTATAATTCAAAAATCATGTTTTATTGCAAATTAATAAAATTAAAAAATAATATTTCAATTAAAGAAAAATTAAAAAAAAAAACAATTATTGTTATAAGCCTTGAGGAAAATAGGCCGATAAAAGAAAAATTAAAGGTTTATCACTTTACATATGTATATCTTTGGTAATGAATAATCGTATTTTTTAGATTTTTCGAATGCCTTAATTAAGTGTATATACAACAGTAAGAAAAATTTCAGTGCAAAATTGTGTACACAGTATCTTGAGCAGTTTCGGAGTTACGACTTAAACCCTTTACAATTGGTACTTCTAGATGTGGGAGGTACTCGACATTTTTCAAAATTTTACCAAATTTCTATTCGTTATCATAGACTTTATCTGCCTTTAATAACGAATTATCAAATTTTTTAACTTTTTTAAAATCTCCAACATAGAAAAAATAGGCTTGGTTATCGTGCGGTTCCACCCATTTTCTACGACAAGCCAGTATATCAAATTTGATTACGAGGTCTTTAATTTGATTCGCGTTAACGTGCTAGAGGATGGATGGACATGACCAAAATAGAACCTTGTTTAGGGACAATTTTTTTTTATATAAAGATTTCGATTCCTTAACGCCTTGGTTATTCATCACCAGCTAATTTTCACGTTGGGCCATGAAAAATTTGTTTTTTTTTTTTCATTCAGTGTGTTAGAAAGCCAGCCTTGCCAGGATTTTTGGAATTTACAGACACATTTTTCTTTGTACTCGCTGCTGTAAAATACTTCCAATTTGGCGAACTTCATATAATTGCACCTGCTTTGTGTTTACTTATTCCCACAGGAAAGCTGCCCGAACTTCTTTAGGTAGTCTCTTTGGAAGCTTCATCTCTTTAACCTGTGACTACAAATGGGATTTCTAGAGACCAGATGGATCAAATGAGAGGAACATCTATGGGACTACAACTTGTCCGCAGCAGTATACAAGCTCTGCCGTTACGTAGATCCCAGGAAACTCGTGTTTAACACGCTCCTATCAGCCAAACTTATATGTGTATAGCTCTCTTTTCTATCAAGTAATAAACAGATGTTACGTATGCTCATCGGTACCCGTCCTGTTAGGCGGTACATATATGTTTGCATGTAATTGGTTGGCTACTACCCACAAGAGCGAAGAAAGTAAAGAAACTAGAATTCAGCGAGATCTGCAAGTTTTATGTTTTGACTAATTGAAGACCATATGTATATATCTTCATTACTTTATGCTTATACGTCGCTGCTAGAATTTCTGGTTATATAACGAGACACAATAATTTAATGACGAAACAAAAATAAATTTTTCACAAACCGACATCACCAAAGAGATATAACACAACCTCAACAAGACAAGTATAATAACACAACACAAAAACCAGCATAACATGCATAAACAAATACAACAAACGGGAAAGGATAAAAAAAAGAAACTGACAACGACAGTGAAACGACAAATAAAACAACAACTTATATATAAGAACATATTAAATTTACCAAAAAAAACTTATAAAAAACCAACAACAATAAGAACAATAATAAAATTATAACCAAACAACATAAAACAAATGACAAGGACAAGACGCAACACCAATAATAAAAGCTAATGAAGGTCGACTCTTTCAGCTGGTTAAATACGTTAGCTAGCAAACATAAAAAGAGGGGCGGTTGATAAGCTGCGATAATAAGCCACGTACAAAACATTATTCTGCAATAATTACCGCTAATATTGGTAAAAGCCTTCGAAACGTTCAGGGAATCTCCTTATGACTACAAAAAAGAAAGAGTGATATTGAACCCTAGGTAAGGTAAAATTAAACTGGCCGCATATGTACTCCTTGCTGCCAGATCTGATAGCTGTGTCGCTCTTAATTACTGGAGACTTAGTCTGGAGAGCGCACGAGCACACCTCGAACCCAAAAAATGTTCTTCAAAAAATCGAAGTTTGGAATGTTAAACTATTGAATGTGTTAGTCAGTGAAGTCCTTTCAGAAACACATGCATGTTTCTCGGCACTTCTCATCATTTTCCTTTCTGCGCACTTCAAATCGGCCCGCCATCAGGCATATATCACCCTTCTGACCTTACGGCATCTGCTTCTTTCTGAGCAGGTAATATCAGAAGTACCTCTCTAGTACGCTCTCTTTTTATTAATTTATTAGAAATTTTACTCTGGCAACAACACTCAGCAGGAGTGAGTCGACAAGAAAAATATATATGTGGATAGTTTTTCGAAGATGCTTTTTCATTCCGCTGGGATGCGAATTTTAAATTAAAAACCGCGGCGTGAAGAAGAGGTGGATTTTATGAATAATATGCCAGATAAGATTTAAAGAGATGCCTTTGGTGCTTTCAGGGGGTCGGTCAGCAATCAATCTTTTATAAAGAAATTGGCATCTCAGGTTTTCCGTGTACTTCAGAAGCTGGACATTTAAAAGAAGCTAACACATGGGGACATCCGTAATTTGTTCAATATTATAAATGAAACAGTTCCGCTTTTACGAATAGATTCAATATGGTCAATAAAGTTGGAGTAAGAATCAGCGCAATACGTCATTCCACGTGGTCACGAACCTGGCGAGTCCATATAATTATTCTTTAATATGGCTGCCCATACTGATTTGATAGTAAGGTGTTGAATGGAATTTTAACACGATTAGATATATTCAGGCCTGTTCTGAATTCCGACTCGGAATGAAAAGTAAAACGACATTGATTTCGACTCGGTTTCTATTTGGTGTTCTCAATTCCGATTGTAAAAAATCGATTTGAAGTCGATTTCGAATCGTTTTCATTCCGATTCGGTAACCAGTTTAATCAGCTGTTTTTGTTTATGTGTTTTGGTTTAGGTATCATAAAATTTTATTTTAATTAAAAAATGCCTGCAGATATGGTTTTTGATGCGCAGACGCAAGAATACGTGCTATTGTGCGTGCGAATCGTAAAAATGCGCTGGATCGGAATTCAGAACAGGTCGACTTCATTTCGATCAGCATCGATTTGTTTGCCTAATAGATTTCTTGATAGAAGTTTTTAAAGAAAGATTTATTATGCCAATTTAACTCAAATTTAAACAAAAAATACACACAACTCTTTCAAATAAAATGAAGAATTTAAAAAAAATTATTTGAAAGACAAATATCGCAACATTTGTGTATAATCTGCCAATTAATTTTCATTCCGACTGCTCAGAGGCAATACTTTTCAAACCGATAATTTTTGGTCGGAATCGAAATTGGGAACACCAATCCATTTCGATTCCGAAAAAATTGATCGGAATCGGAATCCAGAACAGGCCTGATTAACTTCACAAATAATAATAGAAAAAATGTTACGTATTCGCACCGGTACCCGTATTTACATGTGGTATGGATATGTTTGCGCGTAATTGACTGAATTTCAATAAAAGAACGTACTTATAATGTTTCAAGTATAAATTCATTGACGGTTGTATTTCACAATAGATGGTAAAAGTCAGTCGCTTCACTCACCGGAAACTAAGCTATATGGGCTCATAAGGAAGGAATGGTATTGAAACTAAAAAACCTTATGCTGCATCGGCAGGCGGTAGATTTAAGTTTACTACATACCCGTTTTACAGGAGCCCTTCTGCATGGAAATATTTTAAGCTTTGAGGGATGTAAAGATAGTTAAACTAAATTGGACTTATTCGGTGTTACAGCGTTTGGATCAATGTTTCCATAACTTGTGTTTCAAAATAAATTCATGCTGCTGTAGACTTCCCAATCTATTTGGAAGAAATCAAAAGTAAACAGGAGTTGCAGGAAAGATGTGGAAAAGCGCGAGGCTGCAAAATTTTTAAGATCATGTGCAAATCCTACCAAGTTAGACTCACAAAGTTTCTCTTATCTCTAAAGAGAGAAAACCTAAGGCTCGCGATGAGCATGCGAACTGGATACTGCCTTTTGGCGTATCTTGTTCATAATTTACGCCTCGGCAGTATTCAGAAACGGTGGAGCACGTTATTTTCATGTCCTGCGCTCGTTAGGCCAAGCTACTAGCTTTTATGTGCACCAGTGTTGCAAGATCTCGGGGTAGATATTAAGCTAAATCTTAGAAAACTTTAAGTATTTGCCAAGAGAACTTAGTTATTTTATAACATAAATCCTTTATCTAATTGTGGGGTTTCCGTTTGGTCCTCCAACAAATGCTGTAGAACTATGGACACATTCAGTCTATGGAAGATTTTTATTCATCGGCCAGTTCAACCTAACCTGCTGAGACATGCTGAAAAAGGGTTGGAGATATTGGCCAAGGTTTACTACGAAACTTTAAAAGGATCTTGCGAAAAAGAAATTGAGGAATATATGGTTGTAGAGATCAAAAGAGATGTATATAGTGAGCTCAGAAGATAAAGCCATATAGGAAGATATATCGAGGATTAACTTTCTGCCAAAATTTTTGTTGGCCTTTTTTAAACAGTATGACCAGAACGGTTTTTAAAGATCCAGAGAGCAGAAGTTTTTCAGGAATGAAGAGAATAGTTAATGTGACCTTATGTCGGAACCAGATCGATTGCCAACCGCTACTTTTGGTTTAAATTCAAGTAGATTTAACGACAAATTTGGATAGGTCTTGGAGTTCGTTCAGTGGCATGAGATTAACCAAAAATAGCAAAGTAGATGCGAAGCAACTTATAAGGTTTACGGTGGCGTACTTAGCCAAACTCGTAGGTTAACGCTAACATAAGTAAAGATTAGGCCTTAAGATCAAAAACATGTTAAGCAGATGTTTTTTTTTCTTAGCACAAGCAGAAGAAGAAGAGGAAGAAAAACCAAAAAGACAAATAATAAGTCAGTAAGTTGCAAGAACAACAAAACTTTGAATTCTCGTTGACAACATTAGCAGGCACAAATTTTTCACCTGCAAAGAATAAGTTTTTTTTTTTTCATTTAAATACATGCCTAATTATACATACATACAAAAGCTACTACACTTGTGTTTTTGCAGAGTCGTAAACATAGAAAGTCAGTTTAAAATTTGTAGCTTAGAGATAGACAAATATTTGTATGTATGAATATCATTTAGAGCAAACATTATATGAGTGCATAGTGGAAAGGAGTGAAAACGAGTTGAACACAATGGAACATGGCAAATAAGTCTTGGGTGTGTTGTTATAGAGTTAAGACAAATGTTAGGAGCTATAAAATGTAAGCACGTAATAGTCATATCGGGCTTTCGCAAATGTATGTCAACTCGAAATAAATAGACTCTGAAACTTCCATGCATGAGAAGTAATGGTTCTTTATACTCTACATACGACCGTACAACAAGTAAGGCAAACTCCAAACATGCTGCGGAAAAGATGGGTAATGGAACGGAACTAAAAAAATTATAAATAAGCCAACGGAGTACTTCCAACTGCATGAGGGATAGTGGCACCAATCATAGTACACAGGCCTCTAAAGTACTGTTAGCGGTTGAAAAAAAAAAACATAACGTCGAGATAGCTACCGGGTTTCAAAATGTTGCGGATTACAGATCATTGGCGGAGGGGTATAAAAGCTTCAAAAGAGGGAAACGGAATCCTCAACAAACGCAGCCGGCTGAGGATATTTCTCAAAAGAGAATGAGAAAAGGCCAAGGCATTGGAGCGGTTCTAAAACGGGTGGAGACGAAACAAACCTCCAAAGTGATTCAGCAAAAATCTCACAGACCAACTGCAAGTGACCATTGTGTATGGCAAAATCCACTCAGTAACAACCGTACAACAGGACTGGATACAAATTGAAATCACGCTGTCAAAACTTGCCATGCAGCATGTGCGCGACAGTACCGCTCCAGGTTCTTGGCTCTTCCGAGAATTATTGGGGTTACCAATAAACCGACCCTGATGGCTATATACGAAACATTTTCTAAGTATATGGCCTAGACGTATTCGCATACCCGAACTGAAGGCCTTTGGCGGCGACATAGTCCCAGAAGAAGACGACCTTGCCCCGGAGGAAGGAATAGGTCAACTGCTGCAGAGTATCACCATTCAGATGGAGATACGACTAAAAACAAAATACATACTCATTTATTTGCAGCCCTCTAAAGCTACTACAGATAATCTCAAACGTCTGCTCAGCGAGGATGATATCAACATCAGCTACATCCAATACTCCTGCGTTAAACCCCCTCTGCGTAAAGCCTCTCTCTCGGATCACCGCTAAATTTTCTTCGGCTCAAAGTTCGTGTCCGGCAAAACTTTTTCGCTACAGGAACTCAAGAACTAAATAGGAAAAACATTTATGCTCTTACTCTAACAACAGCGGCCTACGAGTGCTAGATAAATTAGTGTGTTAGATTAAGATCGCGTTTACGAGGTCATATAAAAAAAAGTTGCCCCCTTGATGAAATGCAGAACTTAAAAAAACATAGTAGGAAAAACTATGTAAGGAAGGCATCCATGCCCACGGCAACTTAGATATAATAAAAGTTTAAAAGGATTGTATACTAGAATAATAAGCTATAACTTAGCAAAAAATTATTTTGAATCATTGATATTTCAGCATTACATGTACATATCTTTGTTCAGTCGAACGAAAGGAAAATATGTTCTCTTATACATATGCAAACATTGCTGCAAAATATTCTATTTCGATCGGAGGGGCCAGAAAGATTTTTGAAAACTTCAAGAAGCGGAAAACATGCAAGAGTAAGCATGGAGGAGGTCCGAAGGCCAAAATAACGATACACGCTGAGCGCCTCATGAGAAGAAAAGTTGCAAGCAACCCAGAAATTTCAGCGAGGGAGCTAATCGAAAGTTTGAATTTGAATGTTGCTAACAGCACAGTGCAGAGAACATTACGTGCATCAGGCTTGAAAAACTATGTCGCCAAATAACGAACCCTGATTTCGCCTACAAATAGGAAAAAAAGACTTGCTTTTGCAAACCAGTATTTAAGCATGCCAAACACATTTTGGGACAAAGTGATTTGGTCCGATGAGTGAAAATTTGAGCTGAGGAATTCAAAAAAACGTAAACGAGTGTGGTATAAGCCTCCTGATCGTTTAAATCCTCAGTGTATACAATCAACGGTGAAACATGGAGGCGGCTCTCTCGTGGTTTGGGGTTGTTTCTCAAAATTTGGCGTAGGTAATATAGTAAAAATCGATGGTCGTATGACGAGGACTTCTTATGTTGACGTTCTTAGTGAAAATTTGGCAATAACTGCGGCAAAAATTAATTTGTGGTCATTTATCTTCCAACAATATAACGACCCCAAACACACTTATCGACTTGCTGCTCGCTTTTTTGAAGAAAAGGCCATAGAAAAACTCAACTGGCCAGCTCAATCGCCAGATTTAAATTCAATTGAGCATTTATGGTCAATTATGGACTCAAAAATACCAAAAAGTAGCCGCAACAACTTGGAGTCGTTTTTCTTAGAGATGAGGCGTCAATGGGCTAATATTCCATCGGAAGTGTTAGAGAATTTTGTTCGAAGTATGCCAAAACGTGTCCGTGCAGTTATTCAGAGCAAAGGTGGAAATACCGAATACTAAATTTAGTTTAAAAACAAGTAAGGAAGGCTAAGTTCGGGTGTAACCGAACATTATATACTCAGTTGAGAGCTGTGGAGACAGAGTAAGGGAAATCACCATGTTGTAAAAGGAACCTAGGGTAACCCTGGAATGTGTTTGTATGACATGTGTATCAAATGGAAGGTATTAAAGAGTATTTTAAGAGGAAGTGGGCCATAGATCTACAGATGGACGCCATTTAAGGATATCGCCATAAAGGTGGACCAGGCCTGACTCGAGAATTTGTTTGTACGATATGAGTATCAAATGAAAGGTGTTAATGAGCATTTTAAGAGGGCGTGGGCCTTAGTTCTATATGTGGACGCCTTTTCGAGATATTGCCATAAACGTATACCAGGGGTGACTCTAGAATTTGTTTGTACTATATGGGTATCAAATGAAAGGTGTTAATGAGTATTTTAAAAGGGAGTGGGCCTTAGTTCTATAGGTGGACGCCTTTTCGGAATATCGTTATAAAAGTGGACCTGGGTTGACTTTAGAATGCGTTTGTACAATATGGGTGTCAAACGAAAAGTGTAATAAGTGTTTTAAAAGGCAGTGGGCCTTAGTTCTATAGGTGGATGCCTTTTCGAGATATCGCCATAAAGGTGGGCCAGGGGTGACTCTAGAACTTTTGTGTACGATATGGATATCAAATGAAAGGTGTTAATGAGTATTTTAAAAGGGTGTGGACCTTAGTTCTATAGGTGGACACCTTTTCGAGATATCGCCATAAAGGCAGACCAGGGGTGACTCTACAATTTGTTTGTACGATATGGGTATCAAATTAAAGGTGTTAATGAGTATTTTAAAAGGGCGTGGGCCTTAGTTCTATAGGTGGATGCCTTTTCGAGATATCTACCAAAATGTGGACCAGGGTGATCCAGAACATCATCTGTCGGGTACCGCTAGTTTATTTATATATGTAATACCACGTACAGTATTCCTTCCAAGATTCCAAGGGCTTTTGATTTCGCCCTGCAAAACTTTTTCATTTTCTTCTACTTAATATGGTAGGTGTCACACCCATTTTCCAAGTTTTTTTCTATAGTTATATTTTGCGTCAATAGACCAACACAATTACCATGTTTCATCCATTTTTTCGTATTTGGTATATAATTATGGCATTTTTTTCATTTTTCGTAATTTTCGATATCGAAAAAGTGGACGTGGTCATAGTCGGATTTCGGCAATTTTTTATACCAATACAAAGTGAGTTCAGATAAGTACGTGAACTGAGTTTAGTAAAGATATATCGATTTTTGCTCAAGTTATCGTGTTAACGGCCGAGCGGAAGGACAGACGGTCGACTGTGTATAAAAACTGGGCGTGGCTTCAACCGATTTCGCCCTTTTTCACAGAAAACAGTTACCGTCCTAGAAGCTAAGTCTCTACCAAATTTCACAAGGATTGGTTAATTTTTGTTCGACTTATGGCATTACAAGCATCCTAGACAAATTAAATGAAAAAGAGCGGAGCCACGCCCATTTTGAAATTTTCTTTTATTTTTGTATTTTGTTGCACTATATCATTACTGGAGTTGAATGTTGGCATAATTTACTTATATGCTGTAAAGATATTAACTTTTCTTTTAAAATTTGAATTAAAAAAAAAAATTTTTTTTAAAAGTGGGCGTGGTCGTTCTCCGATTTTGCTAATTTTTATTGAGCAGACATAAAGTAATAAGAGTAACGTTCCTGCCAAATTTCATCATGATATCTTCAACGACTGCCAAATTACAGCTTGCAAAACTTCTAAATTACCTTCATTTAAAAGTGGGCGGTGCCACACCCGTTGTCCAAAATTTTACTAGTTTTCTATTCTGCGTCATAAGCTCAACTCACCTACCAAGTTTCATCGCTTAATGCGTATTTGGTAATGAATTATCACACTTTTTCGATTTTTCGAAACTTTCGATATCGAAAAAGTGGGCGTGGTTATTTTCCTATATCGTTCTTTTTAAATAGCGATCTGAGATGAGTGCCCAGGAACCTACGTACCAAATTTCATCAAGATACCTCAAAATTTACTCAAGTTATCGTGTTAACGGCAGACGGACGGACATGGCTAAATCGAATTTTTTTTTCGATACTGATGATATATGGAAGTCTATATCTATCTCGATTCCTTTATACCTGTACAACCAACCGTTATATCAATCAAAGTTAATATACTCTGTGAGCTCTGCTCAACTGAGTATAATAAAGCCTTTTGTTTGTTTTGCACTTTTATACTTTCATTTGCAGCGCTTTGTATTAAAATCCCTATCGTAGAGTTAAAAGAAATCCTATTTTTCGTTCGATACTTCAAAAAATACATATTCCTTTTTTTTGTTATTCATTCACCTATGGCAATATGATAATATTGTAATAATTGTTATTTAATTATTTCAATAAATTTGTACTGAAATAACTAATGTGAAATGTATACTTTCATTTGATGCCTAGTTATTTTGTCGCCATTCTTGTACAAAATCAGGCCAAAGAGCTCCTCTATGAGCTAAAAACAGCATTTTCAGTAGAGCTTACGATTTCTCTAACATGCTCGAGAAGAGATTTTTTGCGATTCTCGAATTATTCGTAACGCTCGCGAGCTTCTCGACATTCAAATTAATCGATTCATTGCTGTTTTATATCGAGCTTACGATTTCTTCTGCAGCACAAACCAAAATGTCCGCAAAACCACACGTAAAAAACCCTGAAATGTATAGAATAGTGCCAATGCAGCGAGTGAATTGAAAGTCGAGAAAATCGCAAGTATTACGAGTAATTCGAGATTTGAGAATCTCGCGAGCCTTACGAGTAATTCGAGATTCGAAAATCGCGCGAGAAGCCGTGTTCTTGATGCCTAGTTGAAAAATAAAATATTGCGAACAAAATTAGATATAAGAATGTATAACAAATATATTTTGCTGATTTTTGATAGCTTTGTAAGTACTTATTATTGTAAAAAATTTAATGAGCTGATAGGCCTTAGTTAAATAAAACACAATATTTAAAGTTGTGTTTTAGTTTTACCTCGTCGATATTTCGATTTCAGTCTGAAATCATCTTCAGGACTGTCAAACACAAATAGAAAAAAGGACTATTAGAATAATATTCTATTTTGCATATAAGTATATAATAAAGGAACTTACACATATGACTATGTTTGATCGACTGTTCAGATGTCCAAAAATTAAGTATAATAAAGCATATGAACGAAAGTAAACAATAGAAAATACCGCAAGTGTAAACAAAATAAAACAAATATATTTTGAGATAAATGCCATTGAAGCAATATCATCAAAAAAAAAGTCACAAGCAAAAAAAACCAAGTGTATAAATACTGTCCATACAGCAATTAAGTAAGAATGTCGAGAAGCCCCCGAGATTGACCAGTACTTCGAGACACGAGAAACTCGCGAGAAGTCGAGTTCTCGATTTCTCGTTTCTGGAAAATCTCGCTTGTGTTCGAGAAGAAATCGTAAGCTCTATTGTTCAGCAAAAAGTTTAGAGAAAATGCGCCACTGCGATGACATTTTTCCTAATCCTTTCATTACAGTACATAAGATTAGAAGCTAGAACGATGAGGATCCCTTTGAAATAAGAACTTATTTTAATGAACGTCTAACAAATCCAGCTAAAGCTATTTGCTTTTCTGCTGATCTTAAAGTGCCTATGTGGTATGGCATTTTCTCAAAATGGTCATAAGGTCAAACAGAAATTTCCTTAAGGTCATAGCGAGTATATAATATAAAGAAAATTCATGAAGTCAACTAGCCTTGCGGTCATTTGAAGTGGTCACAAAGCTTATGGATGTTATGGCCGTTTGAAGTGGCCTAAACGTCAATTAACCTGATGGTCATTGACCTTATTTCACCTCACCGTGCAAATCGACAGTAGATATAGTGTATGGGTTTGTAAGAAATATTTTACACGAAACTCTACCCAGCTTCACTGTACTTAGGTGCCAACCATTCAACATCTGCTTTCAGACCTGACACCTTCAAATTGAAATCGCAACAGTCACAATACTCATACGGATGTGCGTCATAAGGTTTTAACAAAATTTCTATTATTATTAAGGTGAATTTAGCGAATCTACCAAAGAGTACAACATAAATGAATGAACGAATGAATAAACGAAAGGCAAACAGAAAGGGGGACAACTGAATAATTCATAAACTTGGTGTAGAACACGAATCATTTTATGTTCAAATGTTTGAGTATTTTGGCAGCAACGAAAATGTTGGGCCAAAAACATATTCAAGTACATATTTATGAACAAGTGAAGTCGTGAAGAATGAATTCAATAGGCAGAAGGTACAATAAGGCCAAAAGTTGACAGTGAAACAAATATGAAAATCGACAAAATGGTAGAGCGTGCGACAGACCCTGATAACACACGCAAGTGCTGAAGGAGACGAATTGTAGTAAGTGCAGAAAGCTCACGATATACGGAAGCACAATTTGATAGGCAACAGTTGCGGTGCGACGACCACTTCCGCGAGGAATGAATTGTGCAAAAAAAAGGAGACGGATTTCGAGAACGTTAAGGAATTAATATAAGAGTGCTTGGGAGTTTTAAGCGGAACAGAGCAGCAAGTAAAGCAAGTGTGTATATATTGTATGTATGGTTATGCCTAACACGACCATGTAGATGATTTAAATTTTGCGACGTGCCAATATTTGTGAATTTGTATGTGTAAGTGGTGCTTGCATCTCACAGCTGCAGCGTGCTTGCTTGCTTCGTACTCAGAACAAGAGCAATGGTTCTTCACAGTCAAATTGAAACAACATGGTCAGGTGGTCTTGTGGTTAAAATTCGTTAACGCTGCGGTTGTGGCAGCAAAATATCGAAAGAACGTTTGCTAAAAGGATGCTTGTATGTTTGTACCAGGCATGCTTAACGAACGAAACGATATCATTTCGTTACGATAATCAACGTTAATAAACGAAACGAAGTCATTTCGTTTCGTTTATTAACGTTAAGAACGACAAATTAACGTTAATTTGACGACAAATTAACGTTAATTTGACGATCTTAACGTTAATAAACGAAACGAAGTGACTTCGTTTCGTTTATTAGCGTTGATTATCGTAACGAAATGATATCGTTTCGTTCGTTAAGCATGCCTGGTTTGTACTATGTATGTGCGTCTACAGCACATGGCAAGAAGCTTTACTCGCATTACCACAACACTACTTAATAGTGCAGCATACGCCAAAACCGCCGCGAAGTGGCCGAAATTCAGTTTGTGGAAGGAATAAATTTACATTCGAAGAGTTTATCAATTTGGAAGTATAATTTTCAGCAGGGGTGTGCTATTCACGACCGTTATTCGTCTTAAATATGCACCACGTACATTTATAGCATTTATCGTCTGTCTTCAGAGCTGTCTTTATACATGCAGTATATGTATGTGTGTATGTATGTATGCTGGGTAGGTGCCATGTACCGGTACGGCTGTTATAACAATACATTGGCATGGTTTGGTCGTGAAAAAAGGAAATTTATGTTTTCGACAGACATTTTGACTTCATTAAATACTTAGAAAAGGCTTCAATGCACACATTCATACATACGCTCACAAACGAGCGTATTGTCATAGATTTTCTTTGGCTTGTTCGAAAGAGTTATGCTTCCATAAAGCCTTCAAGCATGTCTATGTTATGCTATCTTGTCGACTTGCTGGCATTAAATATTTTAGTAGTGCTTAAGTGAGTGAAAAAAATTTTGTTAGAGTGTTTTGTCTTATAAATAAATTATATTCAAGTGTTAGTTAGTTGAAGTAAACAGTATTCTTGCAAGTTCTTTTTGAATTGATTCAAGTTTTTCTTTAAAGGGGTTTACTTTAAATAAATGGGTATAAGGGTAAATCCCAAAAACTTTTACTTTTTTGGATACTCGGGCTTTACACATGGGCAAATAACAAATAAAAAAGTACAAGGACATTAATTTTGACCTTTTGACCATCCGTTATGATGATATTAAAAATTAAGAAAGTTGATAGTAAGTTTTTGCACAACCTCGAAACTTAAACAACGTCGATTTTCACACTTTTTCAAGCGACACACTTGATTTTTTTTTTAAATTTTTTCGAAAAATTTTGAGGCATCGCCGAAACGCTATGAAATTTAAACTGAATATTGTTTTTGAGACGGAGATTCCAAAAGTATGAGCAAAATTAATTTGCCCCTCCAATGCTCATAATTATCGTCAATCAAAGTAGCGATACTTTTTTTTTGTCATTTTCAATATTGACAGTTTTTTGCGTATATCTTTTCGAGGCAACTGAGTATGGAAATTTGGATTATGCACGATAATAACTTATCAGGGACTAAAAATACCGAGGGCTTCAAATTCGATGTTCCCCTTTCAGTTTTGAAGGTATAGGCAGAAAAGTGAAAGCGCTTGGTTGCGTAAATTTTTTTCAGGAGCACGTTTTTTTGTGGGCACAGCTACAATTTTATTTTTATCACTTCATTAAATAATTTTTTCTCTACACCACAGTAGTATACAATCAATTGCCTCAACTTGGAGTATTCACGCAAGGAAAGTTATTGATGTTTGTACATGGGGCAAATATACGAAATTTTCGACAAAATTTGGCAATCGTCAAAAAGTGTAGACATTTTTTTTTTTACCAGGTTTTATTTAAAAGTAAATGAAAAGAAACCCAAATTTGGCACAAAAATTATAAAAAAAATCAATTAGCTTTGCTTTGCGTACAATATTAATGTTTTAATGAAGTTCTGTGCTTACATTACTTTTTTCATGTACTAGCATTAAAATGTGGGAATATCGATATGACAACAACGGTAAGTTAAATGCCTTTAAAATATCTTATGTTTGATGTCCAAATTGCAGGCAAAAAAATATTTGACGGTTACCCGGTTTCATATTTTTGCCGATATCTCTAAAACCGGGTTTCGGGTATCAAGAAAATTTTACCTAAATATACCCCACATAGATATGTAAAACCTGATAAAAATTTCAACACAATCGGTAAAGAAGTGTTTAAATAAGTAAAAAAAAAAATGAAGGTTTTCAGGGTTTATATTTTTATCAATATCTCCACATATCTATATGTTTTTAAAGTTTCAAAAGAATCGGTAGAAAAGGTGTTAAATAAATGTGTTGCAAAATTTGCAGTAAAAATATTGGCGGTTATTCGGTTTTATATTTTTACCGATATCTACAAAACCGGGGTCTCGTGTATCAAAAAATGTTTACATAACTAGCCAGTTGCATATATCTTCATATTTTTTTTAAATTTCGATATAATCGGTAAAGAAGTGTGGAAATAAATGCATATTTTAACACTGCGATCTCAATTTATATATGGGAAAATCCGTCAAACTTTGGTTTTTTTGGAGAAACAATTTTTTTTGAAATATGGTATCACGCAAATATCTTTTTGTTACGAACATTGAGGGGTAAATTTGAGCTATAGCGCATCGCCGTTACTCGTCTTGCATAATGCGTCAAAAAGTGTAGAACATTTTTCTTTTATTTTTTTAAGTTTTTGTACCAAATTTTTGTTTCTCTTCATTTACTTTTGAATAAAACCTGGTTAAAAAAAAAAAATAAAAATTTTTTTCTATACTTTTTGACGATTGCCAATTTTTGTCTGAAATTTCGTATATTTGCCCCATGTACAAACATCAATAACTTTCCTTGCGTGAATATTCCAAGATGAGGCAATTGATAGTATACTACTGTGGTGTAGAGAAAAAATTAATTAATGAAGTGATAAAAGTAAAATTGTAGCTGTGCCCACAAAAAACGTGCTCCTGAAAAAAATTTACGCAACCAAGCGCTTCCACTTTTCTGCCTCTACCTTCACAACTGAAAGGGGCACATCGAATTTGAAGCCCTAGTTATTTCTAATCGCTGATAGGCTATTATCGCGCATAATCCAAATTTCAATACTGAGTTGCCTCAAAAAGCTATAAGCATAAAACTGTCAATATTGAAAATGACAAAAAAAAAGTATCGCTACTTTGATTGAAGAAAGTTTTGAGTATTGGAGGGGCGCATTAATTTTACTCATTCTTTTAGAATCTCCGTCTCAAAAACAACATTCAGTTTAAATTCCATAGCGGTTTCGGCGATGCCTCAAATATTTATCGAAAAAATTAAAAAAAAAATAATAAATTAAGAGTATCGCTTGAAAAAGTGTAAAAATCGAGGTTTTTTACGTTTCGAAGTTCCGCAAAACCTATTATCAATTTTCTTGATTTTTTAAGTTATCAGATCGGATAGTCAAAAGGTTAAATTTAATGCGCTTGTACTTTCTAGCCTTAAGTTTTTTGCCCGTGTGTAAAACCCGAGTATCCAAAAAAGTAAAAGTTTTTGGGATTTACCCATATATTGTGCTCGATCTTTTGACTATATTTTTTTGAGGCATTATATAAGACGAGTAACAGCGATGCGCTACAGCTCCGAAACCGAAACATTAAATACCCAGCTGTATACTTGAAATGCTGTTGTTGTTTGTTT
Organism: Eurosta solidaginis; assembly: GCF_040869045.1. Classification (NCBI taxonomy): domain Eukaryota; kingdom Metazoa; phylum Arthropoda; class Insecta; order Diptera; family Tephritidae; genus Eurosta; species Eurosta solidaginis. The sequence continues at coordinate 226,925,750 of NC_090320.1, forward strand.
TCTGTGCTCAATAGTGTTACAAGGCTGCGCAATAATACATATACATATGGTTCTATTCTGAACTAATTTTCGTTTAAGAAGCAAAAAGGATACAGTGGCTAACACCAATGACCTTGAACGGGTAATAGTGCGGTTTTCCTTCAGATATGGGGATTTTCCTACTGCCTATTTTAAAATAAAGATATAACAGAACAATAAAAATACAATTGGTACAAAACTATTTTTCGCTAAGATTTAACTTATTACTTTTGCCTGCGACTCCTTTTAAAATCATTTATAGAAAAGTGGGCGTGGTCTTTAAGCAATCTTATAATTTTTTACTAGAAATATTTCCTGCTATAAGGAAAATATATGTACCCAATTTTGTAACGATATGTAAATTTTTCTTCGAGTTATGGCTCCCGAAACATTGAAAATTGCTTACACAAAAAAGGGGCGGCGCCACACCCATTTTGAAAAATTTTAGTGGTTTCCAATTTTATGTTGTAATTCAATTTAGAAAGTAAAATTCTATTGATACAAAGCTCTATTTCGCTAAGATTTAACTTATTATTTTCGTCCACGATCCTTTTAAAAATCTTTTATATAATAGTGGGCGTGGTCCTTAACCGATTTCGCCCATTTTTTTTAGAAATATTTCCAGGTGTAGGGAAAATTTGTGTACCCAACTTTATTGAGATCCGTTAATTTTGCTTTGAGTTATGGCTCCCGAAACATAGAAAATTGCTTAGTCATAAAAGGAGCGGTGCCACGCCCATTTTTTAAATTTGAGGTTTTTCCTATTTACAGTTATAAATACACCTGGGAAATGAAATACCATTGATATAAAGCTCTTTTTTGCAAAGATATAGCTTATTTTATTCGTCAACGATCCTTTTAGAAATCTTTTATATACAAGTGGGCGTGGTCCTTAACCGATTTCGTAAATTTTTCTCCAGAGCATTCTTTATAGTAAAAGCAACCTCACTGCCGAATTTTGTTACGATAGGTTTAAAGATTTTTGATTTATAATTAATAATATTTGTAAAATTGATTTTATCACAAGTAGGCGGTGCTACGCCAGTTTTAAAAAATTATTCCAGCTTTTTATCAAGAGTCTCTATATCAGTCAACGCGTCAAATTTCAGCATTCTAGGTGTATTATTTACTAATTAATCAGGTATTTTATGTTTTCCAAAAAGTTATATATATAAAAAGTGGGCGCGGTTATCATCCGATTTCGCTCATTTTCAATACCAATCTCTTCTGGGGCCAGATAAGCTCGTGTACACAATTTGGCGAAGATATCTCAATATTTACACAAGTTATTGTGTTAACGGACAGACGGACGGACAGACATGGCTCACTCAAATTTTTTTTAGATACTGATGATTTTGATATATATCGATATCTATCTCGATTCCCTTATACCTGTACAACCAACCGTTATCCAATCAAAGTTATAATATCCTGTGTACAAGTACAACGGGTATAAAAACTCTATCAGTAGCCAGGACATGTGTTATAAAATACTTCATCTTTTTAGCATATACTAGAAGCTTTCTAGGACCTATGCTACTTGCTGATTCTTGATCTGATAGCTGTACCCCTCCTTATAGCTGGAGTCCTTGTATTGCGAGCGCATTCTTTCTGCAACCCGTATATAATATATCTGCTATAGTTGACAAGGCTTAATTGAAAAGCGTGTGATGTGAAGCATGAAGGCAGTATTAGATCAGAATACCCATAATGAGCTTGAAGTCCCTTCTTTTCAATGATAACGGTAACTCTGTTTGTCTAAGGTTGTAACACCTACACATAATCTACGACACTTCACAGCCACACGCAACTTCATTTCTTAATCTCGCCAAATCTGACTTCATATTACCTTATTGCAGATTTTTTGACACCAGGTCTGAAAATGAAATGTGCCGTCGGGGTTGTTTGCAGAGCTCCCAAAATGCTAAGGCTGCATATTCCGTCTAATTTTTTGGTGTTGGTTATTTTTGTGTATGGCTGTTTATCAAAAAAGGACTTTATAGAATAAAATTGGAGGATACAGGACAAATGACAACAACAGATCAGAACGAAAATCGACACTGATGATGACACAACGCCGAAACCGGTTTGTCTCAAAACCAATCCAATATACATCATTTATCCACCCTGTCGGAAAATCAACCAAACAAGATAAGTCAGTTATTGCTTGTCAGGCTTTTAACTTGAACGCGAACGGACCACTAACAATTTACAAGCGACGCCTACTGAAAATATATAAAGCAAAGGCGAGCATTTGGTTCAACAAACAATGCCTGGGAATTGAATGTTACTCCGAAATTCGCAAAAATAACAATAAAGGCAAATACCAAATCTAGCAGGAAAACAGTTAGAAATGCGGAAAAGGATTTTTTAAAATATGAGTTGGAAAGCTTATACTCGAAGAAGGATGAGATAAATGCCGAGTTATTATCTATCCATTTAAGATTGGCAGAACAACTACCTACGACTGCATTAATGGAATGTTTCGACCGCATTAAGACAGAGGTCGATCAGGAACTACAACAAAAATACAGGTCGCTGAACCGAAAATTAGACAAGCTGGCAGGACGACGAGAGGGTAACCAAAACCAAAACACTCACCAGTTTCACGACAAGTTCGTTAACCTCACAACAGTGGCCATTACCAAGGAAGAGGCACAACTTCTCGAAAAGGGCCTGAAGCACAATATCATGGACCAGAATACAGTAAGAAAAACGGAGCAAGCGATTGTAGATGCGGAGATCGCAATATCATTGATACCACAGGAAGAACAGGAGCACGCAAGACACATGTGCAGGGAAATCATAAAAAAGGAGGTGAAAGCACAGGAAGGACAAAAATCGGATACAGAGGAGAAAACAATAAAGAACCTACAGCATAAACTAAGGAAAAACAATATTGTCACAACGAAAGCGGACAAAGGAAACACCACTGTGCTAATCGAAAAAAAGCAATATATATCCAAAACCGAGGATCTCATAGAGGAAATGAAATGCCGTACAATGAGAGAGGATCCCACAGATGAATACCAAAAACAAATCAAAGTTGCTATAAAAAGTGCAACAAATATAGTAGATTCTAACATGGCACATAGATTGGTCCAAATGAACCCTTCGGCTCCTCCACTGGTTGCGCTACCAAAAATCCACAAGCCGGACACGCCAATGAGGCCCATCATTAATTTTAAATCCGCACCATGTTACAAACTATCCAAATATTTAAAAACGATATTGATAGATACTCTGGAGCTAAGGAACGAATATGCAATAGCTAACACAACAGAACTAATTGAGAGACTCGAGACCGTAGAGCTAACAAGAAACAGCAAATTGGTATCTTTTGACATAAAAGATTTATACCCATCTATACCACTATCGGAGACTTTGGACATAGTTAGCTCAACAATAGTTCATAACACAAAAAACAAAGTGAAAAGTATGCAAATCACAAATACGCTAAGGACCACTTTACGTCAAAACTATTTTCAATTCAACAATAAAATATATAGACAAACAAACGATCTCGAAATGGGAAGCCCCACATCAGCAATTCTTATGGAAGTGTTCATGCGAAATCTGGAAGAAAGGTACATACAGGAGCTGAAGTCCAAATTAGGCGTGTCATTTTATGCTAGATACGTGGATGACATAATATGCGTTTTAACTACTAATAACGAAGAGCTTGTACTGGAGTACCTCAACAAGCAGCACGGAAATATAAAATTTACAATGGAAACCGAAAAAGACGGTGGAATCAACTATCTAGACCTCACGATAAATATTGATAAAGAAGCCAAAAGATTTAACTATGACATATATAGAAAGTCAACGGCCACCGACACAATAATACACAATACCTCAAATCACCCTCAACAGCATAAAAATGCAGCATTAAGGCACTTGATACATAGACTTGAAAGAACACCTCTTACACAAGAGGCATATAAGAGAGAACTTCAGGTCATATATAATATCGCTGCAAACAACGGATATAAAAAAGCACTAGTAGATAAGCTCAGAAGGACAAATGGAGAACCAAAAAGAAATAATGAAAAGGAAAATAATAGCTGGACGACTATGACATATACTGGAAAACAACATATAAATTGACAAACTTCTTTAAAAAATACAACACTAACACAGCATTCAAAGCATCGAACAATCTAGGACGAAAACTAAGAACTAACGTTAACTCAGAAGATCCGTTTAGCAGCCACGGCGTATACAAGCTTACCTGCGGATGCCAGCATAGTTACATAGGACAAACAGGAAGGCAAATAAGAACGAGGTTCAGAGAACATATTAGAGATTACAACAAAAAAATACGGAATCCAAACATTACACCCGAGTCTAACTTCGCGAATCACATGGTCGAGAATGAATTTTCCCCAGCAAACATCAATAAAACAGTTAGGGTTCTTCGCATACAAGAAAAGGGCCGACGTCTCAACGTACTCGAAAACATGGAAATATACAAACAGAAAACATTCGACGGTAGAATAATAAACGAACAGATAAACACAATTTCTGACACAATATTCGAGCCTTTAAAACTTGTTTACAGGAAACAACTTAATCACACAGGTACAACAGATAAACACACAACAACAAATAAACACAAAACATTTAACACACCAAAACAAAAAACCGACAAAGAAGGTCAAACGAGAAAAATCACAGATTTCTACCTACCCCAGTCAGCCACACAAATCGATTAGTAAACCACCCTCGGTTCTGAATTAACACACAGCACATACACATAACTAAATATACACAAGCATCAATTTGACAATACCTGCTCATATACCTACGAACTATAAATACAGGACAAACGACAACAACAGATCAGAACGAAAATCGACACTGATGATGGCACAACGCCGAAACCGGTTTGTCTCAAAACCAAATTTGACAAGGGATGACGGAAAATCGTTCCAATATACATCATTTATCCACCCTGTCGGAAAATCAACCAAACAAGATAAGTGAAACATCATTGATTCAAAACTATTTTTTGCTAAGTTGTAGCTTACTATTCTAGTCTAGGACCTTTTTAAACTTGTTTTATATCTAAGTCTTTAACCGATCCCGTCCATTTTTACTAGAAATATTTTCTGCTATTATTATTATTATTATATTTAGGAAATATTAGTACAATAAGACCTGACTGCAGTCTTTTTTAGTACAACTTTTATCACATAACTCTTACTCAATAATATTTATGTTAACAAAACCAATTTAATTTAAATTTAAAAATTATATCAAAACTAAGCATCCAGTTAGGGTTGTATATGTTACACTATTCATAGAAATCATTATCCATAAAACAGATACAGAAAAGTAAATTAATAAAAGATAATACAATATAAGATAAGTAAGTAATTAATAGTTTTATAGATGGCCAATTTAAGCAAATTATGAAATAAAATGAAAAATATCGATAAATAATTTGTCCTTAGTTCCTTTGGTTTATACGGTTCTTTGTGGCAGCCGGGACGGAATTCCAAGTGCGTATAGTATTTACAAAAAAGAGTCTTGTTGAAGCCAAAAAGTTGAAACTCGGCACGATTAAATCATTCAAACGCCTTGAACTAGGAAAAACAAGCTTTTCATATAGACAAGAGGGCGTTTTTGTGGCAATCAGCTGAACGAGAAAAATACAACTTCTCGCTTTCAAATAAGCATGGCTTTCACAACAAAGAAACTTAGTTCTCCAAGCAGAAATATGGGCAAACTTACATAGGGCATACACATATCGCGTTATGTGGTTGAACGCAACATCAATTTTATGAGCGGAACAGGAATCTAATTTATTGTATACCAACTCTTAATAGGTTATTATCGGCAACAATAGTTGAGCTGCAAGTTTTGTACGTATGGCAACTGGCGTAAATATTGACGACTGTGTTAGATTTCGGAGTGTGCAGTATACCCTCCCTACCATGAAATTAATATGATCAACGCAAGTACCTTGTTAACAATTTTAATCACGTTGTTATATTATGTATGATTGGTAGATTACAAATAACGATATTTTTCATTGATATCGGTAATACAGAAGACTTACTTGCGTTGAGGCAGAGACCATTTTTGCTAGCCCAGTGCGACACTTTCAACAAATCTCCATTTAATTTAGCGCAATGGTCATTGGTGTTACTAATACTATCAGATATGTACATTTGAACATCATCAGCATAGACATTCATTCTAATGTGACTGCATTCTAGGAAAATGTCATTTAGAAACAGGCTGAATAATAGGGGTCCAAGGATAGAACTTTGTGGAACTCCCAGGCTTAAAAATTTTGACTGCGATATTTCGTAGCTCGTGATAACTTGCTGGCATCTACCGGTCAGATAGCTATCCATAATCTTCACTGCATTTCCACTGAATTTATAAGGAAAATATGTGTACACAATTTCATTACGATATGTTAATTTTTCTTCGATTTATGGCTCCCGAAACATAGAAAATTGCTTTGTCATAAAAATGCCACACCCATTTTCAAAAATTTTAGTGTTTTCCAATTTAATGTTATAATTCAATTTAGAAAGTAAAATGCTATTAATACGTGTTCCTTAACCGATCTCGTCCACTTTTTCTAGAAATATTTCCTGCTACAGGGAAAATTTGTGTAGCCAATTTTACTACGATATGTTTTTTCTTCTTTTTTGCAAAGGTAGAGCTTATTTTATTCGTCCACGACCTTTTTAAAAATCTTTTATAAAAAAGTGGGCGTGGTCCTTAACCGATATCGCTTTTTCTTCACAGCGTTCCTTATAGTAAGGGCAACCTTTATACCGAATTTTGTTAAAACAGGTTTAACGATTTTTGATTTATGATTAATAATATTTGTAAAATTGATTTTATCACAGCGGTGCCACGCCCATTTTAAACATTTTTTCAAATTTTTATCAAGAGTCTCAATATCAGTCCACATGTCGAATTTCCAAATTCAATTAATCATGTTTTTTGTGTTTTCCAAAATGTTATATATATATAAAAGGGGGTGGTTATGATCCGATTTCGCCCATTTTCAATACCAATCTGGGTCCAGATAAGCTCGTGTACCAAACTTGGTGAATATATCTCAATATTTACTCAAGTTATCGTGTTAACGGACGGACGGACGGACATGGCTCAATCAAATTTTGTTTCGATACTGATGAATTTGATATATGGAAGTCTATATCTATCTCCATTTCTTTATACATGTACAACCAACCGTTATCCAATCAAAGTTAATATGCTCTGTGTGTAAAGTACAGTAAAGTATAAACATCTAAACGGGTTGCTTTTACGAAGTAAGGAAAACGGTGAATAATTTAATCGCCTTCAGCGAAAATTGTAGTATAAAAGCACCTTTAGTGGTGATAATAAATTTGTAAATGCCAACAAGTTTTGGGGGAAATAATTCATTTTCTACTAAATATTTCGTTAATTGATAGAGTTATGTTGGTTTGGTTATTCTTTCAAAATTTGTTTGAAGCATTTTATTCATGACTCTTGCCAATATATGCTACTTTGGACTAGCAGGCAATTGAAAAGTAAAGTCCTCTCTAGGAAAACGAAAATCATACTCAACAGGTCGCTTATCGTACCCGTCCTATAATATGGTGAAGAAGCATGGACCATGACAACAGATGAAGCGGCTCTGGGAGTGTTTGCGAGAAAGGTTCTTCGAAAGATTTATGAACCTCTACGCGTTGGCGATGCACGAGCTCTACGCAGACGTCAACATAGTCCAAGCAATAAAAATGCAGCGGCTGTGCTGGCTACGCCATATTATGCGAATAAAAAGATGACGCTCCGGCTGATAAAGTGTTTCTATCGGAAACCTCCTATGGAAGCAGAGGTAGAGGGTGGCCCCCACTCCGCTTGGCGGACCAGGTGGAAAACGATTTAGACTCACTTGGTGTGACCAATTGGCGCCGGTTGGCGGAGAGAAGAAGCGACTGGCGCGCCTTGTTGGACGGCCATAACAGTTTAAACGGTTAAGCGCCAATTAAGTAAGTATTTTATTCATAAATACACTATCTCAAGATTCATTTCAAATACTCCCTATCCGAGCATAAGTTCAATGTATTTTGACATAAGAAGGAGTTAATGAAAACCATTCTGAGATAAGGCGTTCTTCAACCTAATTATGATATAAGGTGGTTTTGTGACATATCCTGAAATATGATTTTTTTTTTAATATTTTGAGATAGGACGATTTCGAATTGGCAGTCGACATCGGCTGATACTCTACTCAGCAGCACGGAAGTGTTCCGGATAAACTGGTAATTTATAATATTGGGAACACCTTCGTGATTTTACCACACGAGATCCGAATATTCCAAATAAGTATATACATAACGTAGCGAAGTCTGGGGATTTCTGATATTTATGCACCTTCTGCTAACGTTCGAGTAGTACTTCATAATTATACTTCACAACCAACAGCGTGTTTGAATCAAAACTGATTAGTCATTAATCAGTTTGAGCTGCTTTTATACTCTCTGTTGCCTTGCCTAAATATGTACAGTGTCCCCAATCGAAACTCGTACGCCCACTCACATATATTATTTTATTAAAAATATAGGTACCTAATCTTGCAAAAGAAGAAAAATTATTTGATTTCATTATTGACCTGGGTAATGCATTAAACCTGAGTAATGCAAAAAACAGCAAAAAAAATTCAAATATGTCTTCATTTATTAAAATAAAAACAAATTATCTAAATAGTAGCAGTTTTCAATACAAAAGCCAAACTCGTACAGTACTAATTTTTCAGGCAACACTGTTTTCAATCACATCTGATTTCAAGTCATTTTGAACGTGGATTTCGGGGAAGTCCCAATTACGAATTAAGCTTCGTTGGAGAAGTTTTCCTATTTAGTAATTTGTCAAAAAAGGATCATAAAAAGTGAAATGGGTGGACAAAGAGGACAAACCAGCGTTGAAGTACGAAAATTAGGAATTCATCATTACGAAAACCAAAAATCACTTAGCGAAATATCTGCAATCATAGATCGAAGCTGGTACACCGTTCAGTACATTATAAAACGGTACAAAGGGTACCAAATAGTTAAAAATAGATCAAAAGTGGCAAATAACAAAATTCTCTCCGCGATGATATTCAACGACAAGTCAAAAAAGATCCATTTCTAATTCCACCGAAACTCGCAAAAATTGCCGAGAATATTTTGGGGAAAAAAATGTTGCCCACAAATAGTGAGAAATATATTGAATAAGGTCGATTTCAACGGCAGAAGAGCAAGGCTAAAACACCTTATAAACGAACGTAATCGAAAGGCAAGCGCGGCCACCGTGGTGTGATGGTGCTCCGCCTACCACACCATATACCCTGGGTTCACACCCCGGGCAAAGCAACATCAAAATTTTAGAAATAAGGTTTTTCAATTAGAAGAAAATTTTTTTAAACGGGGTCGCCCCTCGGCAATGTTTGGCAATCACTCCGAGTGTATTTCTGCCATGAAAAGCTCTCAGTGAAAACTTATCTGCCTTGCAGAAGCCGTTCAGAGTCGGCATAAAACATGTAGGTCCCGTCCGGCCAATTTGTAGGGAAAATCAAGAGGAGCACGACGCAAATTGGAAGAGGAGCTCGGCCTTAGATCTCTTCGGAGGTTATCGCGCCTTATATCATTTTTATTTAATCGAAAGGCAAGACTGCGATTTGCCAAAAAACAACAACTGAAAGATTTCTCGTTTTGGAAGAACGTACTATTCACTCATGAAAGCAAATTTAACATCTTTGGCTCAGATGGCAGGCCCTATGTATGGAGAAAATCGAAATGAAGCCCTCCTTGCAAAGAATATGAAGCCCACCGTAAACCACGGTGGCGGTTCAGTAATGTTATGGGGTGCGTTTTCTGCATCTGGACCCGGGGAATTGCACTTTATCGACGGCGTAATGAATCAAGATGTTTATCTTAGCATTCTAAAAGAAAAAGTGCCACTTTGTAAAGAAAAATTTGGCCTCAGGGAAGATTTGTATTTTTACTAGGACAATGACCCAAAGCACAAAGCTTATAATGTGCGGAATTGGCTGCTTTATAATTGGCGGCATTTCATGGATACACCAGCCCAGGGCCCAGTTTTAAACCCTATAGAGTTTGTGTAATTATCTCAATGGAAAAGTTCGCCAACATACAAAAAGCTCAAAGGCAGATATGAAAAAGTTCCCGCAGGACGAATGGGAAAAATTGAGCCCAGCTTTTGTGAAAAGCTTGCTAGAAGTATGCCAAATAGATTGGAAATGGTATGAGGTGGGTTTTGTCTAAGGCTGGGGTAACGCTCAGTCAATCCAGAGTCGAGTAAAGGTCCCACAAACCCCTACTGAATAAATACACGATATTTATGTGTTACGAACACACGCACACACGGCTGGAGATATTAGGCGGACAGCAGCTTTCCGTCGCAAGATGGCGAGGGGGCGGAGCGTCGACTAACGGAGGTTCGGTAGGGCGGCTGAACGGGCGGGTAACGGACGGACTGGTACGGCGGTACGGAGGCAGCGGCGGGATAGAAGCAACGGCTTAACTGCGGTAGGATGGCAAGCGGCCAACGGTCGTCGTCGCAGTGGCGGGACGGATGCAGCGGCTTAACGGCGGTAGGATGGCGGACGGCCAACGGTCGTCGTCGCAGTGGCGGGACGGATGCAGCGGCTTAACGGCGGTAGGATGGCGGACGGCCAACGGTCGTCGTCGCAGTGGCGGGACGGGTGCAGCGGCTTAACGGCGGTAGGATGGCGGACGGCCAACGGACGTCGTAGCAGCGGCGTGACGGATGCAGCGGCTTAACGGCGGTAGGGTGGCGAACGGCCAACGGTCGTCGTAGCAGCGGCGTGACGGATGCAGCGGCTTAACGGCGGTAGGATGGCGAACGGCCAACGGTCGTCGTAGCAGCGGCGTGACGGATGCAGCGGCTTAACGGCGGTAGGATGGCGAGCGGCCAACGGTCGTCGTCGCAGTGGCGGGACGGATGCGGCGGCTTAACGGCGGTAGGATGGCGGACGGCCAACGGACGTCGTAGCAGCGGCGTGACGGATGCAGCGGCTTAACGGCGGTAGGGTGGCGAACGGCCAACGGTCGTCGTAGCAGCGGCGTGACGGATGCAGCGGCTTAACGGCGGTAGGATGGCGGACGGCCAACGGACGTCGTAGCAGCGGCGTGACGGATGCAGCAGCCTAACGGCGGTATGATGGCGGACGGCCAACGGACGTCGTAGCAGCGGCGGCACCAGAGGGGCGACGATGCGGCGGTGGGCTACGGAGCGCGTACCAGGGCCGTGGTGAGAGGGGGGGATGGGCTGGCGACGGGGTTTACCTGGACAGCGGCAGCGTGTTCCGGGCGGGATAGGATGGACGTACCAGCGGACTTGTATTGGTCGGTCGGCTTCGGCAGGATCGGGCTGATCGAACGTCTTCGGCAGGCTTGGTAATCGGCGGGGTCAGTCACCTGCGGGAGAAACTGCGAGGACTCGGGTTAGTGCTGATTTCACCGCTGGACACCCCCGCCTCCCTACTTGCACACTAGTAGAAGGTGCGTAAGGGGGGTGGGGTTGTACCAGCCGAGGCGCCGTGGGTCGACCCGTGGCGGAGGGGAAGTGCACCTTAACGGCACAGCGGTAGCCCCTTGTGCGCACGCATCGGCTCACGGCCGAAACCAGAGCTGCGGAGAGGGGGTCGTGCGGTCGTTCGGGCGGCGAGTCATTCCTTACCAGACCAGGACGACGGAGGGAAGGGTAGTCCGAAGACACCACTCGCGTCATCCTGGTGCAGCAGGGGGTGACTCGCGCCACGGCCGCACCCTCTTCTCCCCAGCTAACTAGAGGGAGTGGTTCCTCCGCTCCGGCCAGCCTACTAAAATCAGAGCTGAGGGGGGAGGGGGTTATTTGGTCATTAAGGCAGCGGGCCGCTCAACACCAGGGTGGGCGACGGAGGGAAGGATAGTCCGAAGACACCACTCGCGTCGTCCAGCCCAGGTGAAGGGTGACTCGCGCCATGACAGCGCCCCTTCCGCTCAGTCCGAGCCGCGGGGAGGGGGGTTATTTGGTCATTAAGGCAGCGGGCCGCTCAACACCAGGGTGGGCGACGGAGGGAAGGATAGTCCGAAGACACCACTCGCGTCGTCCAACTCTGGTGGAGGGTGACCCGCGCCATGACAGCGCCCCCCTCCACTCGGCTAGCTAGCCGGAGTGGCAATTTTGTCTTTAAAAAGACAACCACTCCCGCTGGCTCACCTGCGAGGACTGAATTGCAAAAATGCAAATTCAATGTTTATATGGGTGGTGCCGCAAACTGGTTGAGAAGTCAACGCACCATTATTGTGCTTTTTCATTCGTTTGCTATCAGTGGTTGTTGACTATGCTATACAAGTGGTTTTTGGCTATGCTATAGAAACTGGTTGAGAAGTCAACGCACCATTATTGTGCTTTTTCATTGGTTTGCTATTAGTGGTTGTTGACTATGCTATACAAGCATAAGTACAAGTGGTTTATTGTAACGCTACGTTACAGTCCCCCTCCCCCTTCGGTTGACGGAAAGCTGCGGTGGGGAAAGATGGATCTCCAGGCATGGCCTAGGTCTTGTGCCGGTGTGCATGTGGGCGAAGCACTTTATTTAAAAAAAAAATTTTTTTCCCAAAAATATACAGAGTCATTTCACTTATATCTAACAGAGTTAATGTTATTGTAATTGTTCAAAAAAAAAATGTTCCACTGTTTTGTTGTTGTTGTTTTTTTTTTTTTTTTTTTTTTTTTTTTTTTTTTGTCGGGGGTGGAGTCGTACTAAACTGTGTCCGTTGTCGTACTTCTCTTGTTCCCCTTTTAATGTTATGTAGATCTGTATGTATGTATTTTTTTTTTTTTTTTTTTTTTTTTTTTTTTTTTTTTTTTTGTGAAAATAATTTACAATTCATTTCTGACTTAAATCTAACAAGTTTTTGTAAAAGGTATGAAAATATAAAAATATAAAAAAGAAATGCGGCGGCCTCTTCTCTTGCTGTCTCATTCGATTTGTACCATTCGGTTGATTCCCATCAGCGAGACTTTCGCCCGGTTCTCGCCCATCATCTTCACCTTGACGCGCTGGTTCTTCCAATAAAATTTCCAGCACTTTTTGCTCCGTTTTGTCGGGCGTTTTAGTTTTAGTTCCCCGAAAAATTGTTCGGGATCGGGGTGCCCCTCTTCGTATGTCGTTTTCTTCATTTCGTTGTGTTCGGTGTCGCCCCGTCCCTGTGGCTCTGGTTGCGGGTCTTCTTTTATGGCCATTAGTTGCTCTATTGGTGGCCCATGAAAAATTTGGATTCTCTGAATCTTTGGTTTGTTTGCCGGCCACACTGTTGCCTCAAACGGCGGGCGCCACGGGCGTATCGGTTTCGGTGAGTCCGGTGGTGTGTGTTGCCGCTGTTTTCGACTCATTGTTGGACAGTTGGTTCCTGCAATGAGTAAGCAAAACGAGGGTTGTTTAGAATTTGTACGGCTTTAAATCTTGCAAGTGCGCGTGTTGTTGCTTTGTTTGCCCCGGGTGGCCTACTTTCACCGTGTTCGTGGAAACATATTCCATCACCAAGTACGGGCCGGAAAATTTTGGTGCTAACTTCTGGGCGAATTTGTCGGCCGCGGATGAGAGTGGGTGGTCCCTTTTCATCACCTGCTCGCCTATGCGTGGCTTCCATTGCCGTCTGCGTAAGTCGTAGTGTTTTTTCTGTTGCTTTGAAGCTTTGGCTAGGTGCCCTTTTATCTCGTCCCATAACTTGGTGATGGACGGTGGTACGGTTGGTGGCTCTGCTGGTACTGCTCCCTCCGTGCGCACTTGCTGCGGTGCTGTAAGGTCTCTACCGAAGTTGATTTCTGCTGCTGATGCTGTTGTCGACTCGTGGCTAGCCGTGTTTATCGCGAATGCTATTTGCGGAATCTCCTGGTCCCAGGTGCGGTGGTCGTCCTTGCATCGCTGAGCTATCATGGTTTTCACGACTCGGTTGGTTCGCTCGGTGGGGTTTTCGTGCGGGGCGTAAGCTGCCGTAAACTTGTGATCGATGCGGTGGTCGTTCAAAAACGCTGCTAATGCCTTCCCGACGAATTGTTTACCATTGTCGGTGAGGAAGGTTTTCGGGCAGCCAAATCGGTATATGACTCTTTCTTGGAGTGCTTTGATTACGCTTGTCGTTGTCGCTTGGCGCACTGGGATCAACTCCACCCACTTGGAGAATTTATCCACCATGACGAGGAGACAAGTATTTCCTTGCTTGGAACGGGGCAGTGGTCCCACGAAGTCAGCGGTTACTATTTCCCACGGCCGTGATGATTGCATGGTTGCCATCAATCCTGCTGGGCGTCTTTGCTCGACTTTGTATTCTGCGCATCTGATACACTTCCGTACGTGTTTGAGAACATCGCGGAACATCCCGGGCCAGTAATAGTTCTGTTGTGCTCTCTTAAGCGTCTTCTTCACCCCGAGATGTCCGGCGGCGGCGGCGTCATGGACTTCTTGTAGTACGTCCTTTCGTCGGTCGGCTGGGATGCACAGCTTCCATTGCGGTGACCGCGAGAGTTGATTTCTCGGGGAAATGTGGCGGAAGAGTCGGTTATCGACGATTTGGTAATCTGGATGTGCTTGAGGTTTTTCCCGCACCTGTCTTGCTTTCCTCTCGTGCCAGTCGTTTGTTCCGTTGGTTATGGTGTACAAAATGTCATCATCGGCGTGTTCTAGCGGGCAGCGGGAGAGTGCGTCGGCTACCACGTTCTGTGCTCCTTTTCGGTATTCTATCTCGAAATTATATTGTTGCAATTCCAGTGCCCATCTTGCCAGACGTCCAGAGGGGTTCTGGAGCGAGTGCAGCCATTTTAGTGAGTGGTGGTCGGTGATGACGGTGAAGTGATACCCCTCCAGGTACGGTCTCATCTTACGGATACCCCATAGCACGGCTAGGCATTCCTGTTCGGTGGCCGAGTATCGCTTTTCCAGCTGGGTTAGGCTTCGGCTGGCGTAAGCTACTACGTTCTCGTGGTCGGAATGGCGTTGATAGAGCACGACGCCCAGGCCCTCTCCGCTCGCGTCGGTCTGGAGAAAAAACGGTCGAGAGAAGTCCGGACAACAAAGTATTGGCGCGCTGGAAAGCTTATCCTTGAGTGCTTTGAAAGCGTGATTTTGCTGCGCCTCCCATTTCCAGACTTGTCCCTTTTTTAGCAGTTGGTTAAGCGGCGCGGCGAGCGTAGAGAAGTCTGCCACGAAGCGGCGGTACCAAGACGCGAGTCCAAGAAAACGGCGGAGCTCTTTGAGCGTTTTCGGTGCGGGCATCTCCTGTACAGCGGATACTTTTGCTGGATCGGTGTGAATTCCTTTCGAACTGATGATGTGTCCTAGGTAATGAAGTTGTTGCTGGACGAAGCTGCACTTTTCGAAGTTTACTTGCATCCTGTGTCTTTGTAGGCGCTCGAACACTTCCCTCAAGATCGCCAAGTGTTCTTCGAAGGTATCTCCCAATACGATGATATCGTCCAGGTAGGCGAAAACTTTTGGTTGGAGTTCGGGCCCAAGTATCGAATCCAGAGCGCGTTGAAAGGTAGCCGGAGCAGAGTGTAGGCCAAATGGCATGACTTTCCACTGGAACAACCCTCTGCCAGGAACTGTAAATGCGGTGTATGGTCGGGATGCTCTGGCGAGCGGGATTTGCCAGTAGCCGTTCTTCAAGTCAATGGTCGAGATGAATTTCGCCTCTTTCAGCTGGTCGAGAATGGCTCCAATTTGCGGCAACGGGTAAGCGTCTGGTTCGCTGGCGGCGTTGAGCTGACGGTAATCTATGCACATCCTCCACGTGCCCTGTTTTTTGCGGACTAGCACGATTGGCGAGCTGTACGCGCTTCGTGATGGTTCTATTCTTCCTCCGGCTAATAACTCGTCTACCTCTTCGTTGATTACTTGTTGCATGGCCGGGTTGCGGGGGTAGTATCGTTGCTTCAGCGGTCGGTTGTGTTTGAGACGAATCGTATGCTCGGCTGCAGTGCTCGGTCCGATGATTTCGCCAAACCGCTTTTGGTGATGCGCCAGGAAGTTTCCCAGTTCCGTGTTTTGTTCGTCGCTCAGGTGTTCTCGGCTCGTCAATGCACATAGCGTATCCAGTTCGGGTGCTCTCTTGGTCACGGTGGCCTCTAGTGGCTGGCCATCCAGCGTGAGGATGATTCCCCTCTTTCTTAGGAAGTCCATTCCGAGGATTACCTGTTCGGCCAAGTTTGGGATAACGGACAGCATCGCGTCTGTGGCTCGTCCTTGATACACAATCCTTGCCGGGTAGGAATTTGAGGTAAAGACGCACGTTTGGTCTGCCAGCTGGATACTTCGCTTGTTGGGGCGTGCCTTGATGTTGTTCTTTTCTAGGTGTTTCCGTACGGTGTCATCTACATAGGATAGGGTGGCGCCGGTGTCCACTAGTGCGCGCACGCTCATGTCCTCGATGACCACTGGTATATAGAATCGGCCATCTACTTGTGTTTTTGCGGTTGATTTGCTGGCGGGTGGTTCCCTCGGCTTCTCTGGTCGGACGTACGGTGCTTGGCGGCTTCCTTTAATAGCGTTGGACGGCGTTCGGGATGCGTTCTCGGTAATTGGGCTAGTCGGAGGGCATGGGCAGTCCCTGGAGAGGATGTTGTCTTGGCCACACCGGGAGCAGAACTTCCTCCAGGGGCCCTTACATTGGAAGCGGTGGTGTCCGCGTTCCTTGCAGCGCCAACAGCACTCTTTGCTGTCGTATTCCATGGGTAGGTGGTATAGGCTGTGGGCCACCATTTTTCCCTGTTTCGCTTCCTCGCCTCTTAACAGCTCATACTCTTCCGTTAGCTCCAGGAGCTCCTCGATCGTCCTAACCTCGCTGCGTTTGACGAAAAGGCGGTATTCCACGCGTAGACCATCATAGATCCGTTCGAGGTGATTCTCTTCGCACATCGTCGGGTGTTGGCGGATCAGCGTTTCCAGTGCGAGGATGTAGTCCTTGGCCTTCTCTCGGCCTTGCTGTTTGCGTTGTCGGATGGCCTCTTCCAATTGTCGTATGTGTCGCTTAGGTAGAAAAAAATTTTGCACCTCCCTCCGCAGATCGCTCCAGCGGTGTATGTGTTGCTTACGGACGCGGTACCATTGTAGTGCCTTCCCACGTAGAAGCTCCGGCAGTGTTGGGAGGAGTCGGTCGACGGGGATGCGGTAGCATTCGGCAAGCTCCTCTATCCTCTCAAGAAATTCGTGCAGTGACTCCTCCCCTGAAAAGTGCAAGTCCCAGCGGCGAACGGTATTCATAAGTTCACCGTCGCTCATTTCGTCTCGTTTCGGTAATGCGTTCTCTCCCTTTCCTCCGTGCGGCTGTGGGCTGTGGATCTGGATTGAAGGGATCGGATTTGTTGTTGGCTGGGGTAGCGTAGCGAACTTCCCCTCTTCCTCGTTCACTTCTCGTTCCAGCTCTTTCAACAGGTCTTCACTGGATTTCCTGGCGCGTTTCGCTCGCACGTAAGTACTCAGTGCGCGACGCAGCTCGGCTACGGTTTGGCCTTCCACGTCGATTCGGTGTTCCTTACACTCCTCGATCAGCTTCTCCTTCCTAAGTAGGTAGATCCAATTGAGCGAGTCGGGGTTCAGCAGCGTGCCTTCCGGAGTCTGTGTGTGTGTTGTTTCTAGCGATGTGTTCGTTGAACCCGCCCCGGCAGTGTTGGTGGTGGTTGCAGTTGTTTTTCCACGGTCATCTGCGGAGGAGGGTCCCTGCTCGGGCGCCATTTATGAGGTGGGTTTTGTCTAAGGCTGGGGTAACGCTCAGTCAATCCAGAGTCGAGTAAAGGTCCCACAAACCCCTACTGAATAAATACACGATATTTATGTGTTACGAACACACGCACACACGGCTGGAGATATTAGGCGGACAGCAGCTTTCCGTCGCAAGATGGCGAGGGGGCGGAGCGTCGACTAACGGAGGTTCGGTAGGGCGGCTGAACGGGCGGGTAACGGACGGACTGGTACGGCGGTACGGAGGCAGCGGCGGGATAGAAGCAACGGCTTAACTGCGGTAGGATGGCAAGCGGCCAACGGTCGTCGTCGCAGTGGCGGGACGGATGCAGCGGCTTAACGGCGGTAGGATGGCGGACGGCCAACGGTCGTCGTCGCAGTGGCGGGACGGATGCAGCGGCTTAACGGCGGTAGGATGGCGGACGGCCAACGGTCGTCGTCGCAGTGGCGGGACGGGTGCAGCGGCTTAACGGCGGTAGGATGGCGGACGGCCAACGGACGTCGTAGCAGCGGCGTGACGGATGCAGCGGCTTAACGGCGGTAGGGTGGCGAACGGCCAACGGTCGTCGTAGCAGCGGCGTGACGGATGCAGCGGCTTAACGGCGGTAGGATGGCGAACGGCCAACGGTCGTCGTAGCAGCGGCGTGACGGATGCAGCGGCTTAACGGCGGTAGGATGGCGAGCGGCCAACGGTCGTCGTCGCAGTGGCGGGACGGATGCGGCGGCTTAACGGCGGTAGGATGGCGGACGGCCAACGGACGTCGTAGCAGCGGCGTGACGGATGCAGCGGCTTAACGGCGGTAGGGTGGCGAACGGCCAACGGTCGTCGTAGCAGCGGCGTGACGGATGCAGCGGCTTAACGGCGGTAGGATGGCGGACGGCCAACGGACGTCGTAGCAGCGGCGTGACGGATGCAGCAGCCTAACGGCGGTATGATGGCGGACGGCCAACGGACGTCGTAGCAGCGGCGGCACCAGAGGGGCGACGATGCGGCGGTGGGCTACGGAGCGCGTACCAGGGCCGTGGTGAGAGGGGGGGATGGGCTGGCGACGGGGTTTACCTGGACAGCGGCAGCGTGTTCCGGGCGGGATAGGATGGACGTACCAGCGGACTTGTATTGGTCGGTCGGCTTCGGCAGGATCGGGCTGATCGAACGTCTTCGGCAGGCTTGGTAATCGGCGGGGTCAGTCACCTGCGGGAGAAACTGCGAGGACTCGGGTTAGTGCTGATTTCACCGCTGGACACCCCCGCCTCCCTACTTGCACACTAGTAGAAGGTGCGTAAGGGGGGTGGGGTTGTACCAGCCGAGGCGCCGTGGGTCGACCCGTGGCGGAGGGGAAGTGCACCTTAACGGCACAGCGGTAGCCCCTTGTGCGCACGCATCGGCTCACGGCCGAAACCAGAGCTGCGGAGAGGGGGTCGTGCGGTCGTTCGGGCGGCGAGTCATTCCTTACCAGACCAGGACGACGGAGGGAAGGGTAGTCCGAAGACACCACTCGCGTCATCCTGGTGCAGCAGGGGGTGACTCGCGCCACGGCCGCACCCTCTTCTCCCCAGCTAACTAGAGGGAGTGGTTCCTCCGCTCCGGCCAGCCTACTAAAATCAGAGCTGAGGGGGGAGGGGGTTATTTGGTCATTAAGGCAGCGGGCCGCTCAACACCAGGGTGGGCGACGGAGGGAAGGATAGTCCGAAGACACCACTCGCGTCGTCCAGCCCAGGTGAAGGGTGACTCGCGCCATGACAGCGCCCCTTCCGCTCAGTCCGAGCCGCGGGGAGGGGGGTTATTTGGTCATTAAGGCAGCGGGCCGCTCAACACCAGGGTGGGCGACGGAGGGAAGGATAGTCCGAAGACACCACTCGCGTCGTCCAACTCTGGTGGAGGGTGACCCGCGCCATGACAGCGCCCCCCTCCACTCGGCTAGCTAGCCGGAGTGGCAATTTTGTCTTTAAAAAGACAACCACTCCCGCTGGCTCACCTGCGAGGACTGAATTGCAAAAATGCAAATTCAATGTTTATATGGGTGGTGCCGCAAACTGGTTGAGAAGTCAACGCACCATTATTGTGCTTTTTCATTCGTTTGCTATCAGTGGTTGTTGACTATGCTATACAAGTGGTTTTTGGCTATGCTATAGAAACTGGTTGAGAAGTCAACGCACCATTATTGTGCTTTTTCATTGGTTTGCTATTAGTGGTTGTTGACTATGCTATACAAGCATAAGTACAAGTGGTTTATTGTAACGCTACGTTACAATGGTTATGAAAAACAAACGAATGCATACAAAATATTAATATTTGCATACAATTTATTTTTATATGGTGTACGAGTTTGACGTTGGCATTGAATTACAGGACATTTTATTTTTCACGTCACTAAATGTGTTATTGAATAAAACATTGAATTTTATTATTAATAATTTTTTTTTTGTTATTAATGTACTAATAAAATAATCAACCAATTTATTGAGCCCTTTCTTTTGTTTATGATTTATGAGAATTAAATTAAATACTTTTTAGCTGTACAAGTTTTGCTTGGGGCCACTGCATAAAACGATTCCACAAATTCTTAAATGGAGTCGAATGTTTTGAACGTAGGGAATAAATAAGTTAACATCGTCAATGAGTACATTTCGTTATGGCATCCCAATATTTATTAAAACCTGTGTTTTTTTTTCACATCTACTTGTATACGTTTACGCTTAAACTTTATATGGACTGCTAAGCGAAAAACTTTAAATACACCTCTGAAATTGCTGCGCATAAAATTAGTACTACTAAATTTCAATACGCCTTATACTCAGATGTAACTGAAATTTGTGTCTATGTTTCACCATCTGCACAAATTCTATGCGCGTCCACTATTTATTACAACTGATTCAGCTATGTGTTATACACAGCCATTCAACAGAGGTTTGTGTCTCCGCTTTTCTGTACACCCTGTGCTGTAGCTAGTTATTTAACCACTACCGCTAGATGGGTCTCGTAAGCATTATCTAAGAGAGGATAGGCGTTTTTTTCACGCGCAAACGAAACGTATACGTGTGTAAAAAAACACGGCTAATGACAGTTTTGCATGAGTCCAGTTTTTGGCGTTGAAATTGGTTTAGGTTTCGTATATTAAGGTTCACGAAAGTGCACGATTCATTGGTGTCCGTACTTTTTATAAAATTCCCTATATTCAGCCCTCTAATAGATCATTATAAAGTTAAAAAGATTGTGTTAAGGAATTATGCAGTTCAGTACTTATGGTGTATTTGAAAGCTGATTGCTTCCTATTTCTACTACTAATATGTTTTTTTTTTTTTTGTAGTTTGAATTTCGTATGGCTAGTTCGAAAGCTTTAAAACGCCAATTATCCCTCTTATTTAGTATTTATTTTCTTCGGTAAAAGTCTTGCCTTCTAGTTTATTAATATGTATGTATCTGGCATCTACTTCAAACGCTGACACAGCTGCTTTACTGGCGTAGAGACAGGCATAGGGGTAAATTTTATGCCATTACTAGTGTTGGGAACCGTTATATGTTCTTTTTGTTGTGGCGTCATGTATTATCATGTTACATAGCTCTGTTATTCACAGTATCTTTGTTATTGAATTTTATTTAAAATCATCTATTTTTCATTCAATTCATAGTTTTTGTTCAAATTTGTATTTTAAGGCAGTGTGCCAGGCACAAGTCCATTAGTGTTTTCATTAATATGTCGGCAAAAATATTTGACGTAAAAGTTGGGTTTTAAATGGCACCACGCCAGTTTTTAAATCTTACTGATTCCTGTTAGGAGTGAAGCATTGCATCAGGGAAGCATTGCATCTCCTAACTCCGCCAAAAGGCCTGAATGGAACACAGAAGCCAACCTTGAGGCCTATATTAATTTTCAGCTCAACTAAAAAAGCCCGAAAACATTGTAGTTGAGCCGAGGATGACACTGCATGACCACTCAGACGAAAAGACAAGAACGGAATCCGACTAATATTTTTTGAAAAATCACAATGAAACAACAGTTAATGGGTGTCAACTCGATTTGGGAGCAAACTGGTTGTACTTTTCAAAAAATTTGTCAGCCGAGCAAACCTCTTATGATTGAAGCATGATATATATGTAGGCAATTTGTTTGTGTAGTTACCGCTTTTAGACAGTCCAACATAAAATAAAATTTTTAACTAGTTTGCATTTCAATTCGCATACGCTCCAATGTTAAAATGGATTGACAAGCAGCATTGAGTATGAGGTGGGATGAGTAACAAACAAACAGCTAGGCTGAATTGCATAAGGTGTTGATTACTCAAATACCTACATACATATACCTATTTATATGTGGGTATGTTGTTGTTGTTGTAGCAGTGCTTCGCTCCATCCAATAGGTACGACCAATCACAAATTATCATCAATGTACTCAAACGGAAGTCCAAGGGAACTTGCAGTTTCAACAGGGGTGGGACATAATGAGAGGGCTGTTAGAGGCGTTGGTTCCACATTACAATTAAAGAGATGGTTGGTGTCATGTGGGGACACATTGCAAGCGGGGCATACATTATGCATGTCGGGGTTGATTCTGGATAGGTAAGAGTTTAACCTGTTAAAGTATATAGAACGAAGTTGAGCTAGAGTGACTCGCGTTGTCCTGGGGAGTATGCGTTCCTCTTCCGCAAGTTTTGGGTACTGTTCTTTGAGCACTGGATTCACCGGGCAATTCCTGGCATAAAGGTCCGACGCCTGTTTGTGGAGTTCACTGAGGACCTGCTTGTATTTTTTGGGTTCATACGGCTGAGTTCTCAGGTGCCGTATTTCCTCATAACGCTTACGAAGATGACTCCTTAAGCACCTGGGCGGTGTTGGCTCGTCAACCAGATGTCTGTTGGGATTCCCAGGTTTCTGAGTATTCAACAGGAACTGTTTGGTTAGCATCTCATTTCTCTCCCTGATAGGGAGCATTCTCGCCTCATTATGTAGATGGTATTCTGGGGACATAGGAAGACATCTCGTGGCGGTTCTGAGGGCAGTATTTTGGCAGGCCTGTAGCTTCTTCCAGTGAGTGGTGGGTATGTCCTATACTGATATAAACATTTATAAGTATATATATTTGACAAGTAAGGAAGGCTAAGTTCGGGTGTAATCGAACATTACATACTCAGCTGAGAGCTTTGGAGACAAATGTCGGAGTTTTTAAAGTGGGCGTGCTTGTCATCCGA
Source organism: Eurosta solidaginis (assembly GCF_040869045.1). Taxonomy (NCBI): domain Eukaryota; kingdom Metazoa; phylum Arthropoda; class Insecta; order Diptera; family Tephritidae; genus Eurosta; species Eurosta solidaginis. The sequence goes on from NC_090320.1 coordinate 226,948,722, forward strand.
TTTGGCAAATTTTTCGAAATTTTCGATATCGAAAACGTGGCCGTGGTTATCGTCCGATTTCGTTCATTTTAAATAGCGATCTGAGACGAGTGCCCAAGGACTTACATTCCAAATTTCATTAAGATACCTCAAAACTTACTCAAGTTATCGTGTTTACGGGCAGGCGGACGGAGTGACGGGCATGGCTAAAGAAATTTCTTTTTTCGCCCATATCATTTTTATGTATAGAAGTCTATATCTATCTCGATTAGTTTATCCTGTTAGAGGGTAGTGTTATACGAATAAAATAAATATACTCTGTGAGCTCTGCTCAGCTGGGTATAAAAATGTGTGCGCCTGCGTGTGACAGGAATGTCAGTGAGCAGCTTAAAAAGCCATCATCAAAAGGACCGTTTTATAATTGTTTTTACATAGCGCATTTACGTTCTTTCATTTCACCAAAATCTGGCTTCTCTTACTAAATTTTACAGCACCTACATACGATTCCCTATTTTTGCCACTCCTCATTGCAACCGCAATAATGGGTGTATTCGTGCCTGGGGTGAAGGTTAAAACTTGTCGCTTTCACAAACCCTGAAAAACCATAACATGCATTCACAAAGATGTGCAATTTCACTGTATTTACCCAATAAACACCGGTGTTTCATTATCCAGCTCGCAAATCGAACAGATTTCTGGATAGATAAAACTCACTTAGGTGATAGCGTACACAACAGTGTTCAGCATAGTACTCAGTGAGGGTTCATGGGTTCTCCCTGCTAAGATTAATCAGTTGGGTTGATACTCACGGGAATATAAACAACTTGGCCCCGTCTTTACCCTGGGCATATAATTGAGTGTTTTTATACTCAGCTGAGCAGAGCTCACAGAGTATATTAACTTTGTTCGCATAACGGCAATCCGTGACGGCATAAACTAATCGAGGTAGATATAGACTTCTATATATCAAAATGATCTGGGCGAAAAAAGAAATTTATTTAGCCATGTCCGTTCGTCTGTCCTTCCGTCCGTAAACACGATAACTTGAGTAAATTTTGAGGTATCTTGATGAAATTTGGTATGTGGGTTCCTGGGCGATCATCTTATATAGCTATTTAAAAAGATCGAAATCGGACTGCAACCATGCCCACTTTTTCGATATCGAAAATTTCGAAAAACAGGAAAAGTGCGATAATTCATTACCAAAGACGGATAAAGCGATGAAACTTGGTAGGTGCGTTGACCTTTTGACGCAGAATTGAAAATTAGTAATATTTCGGACAATGGGTATGGCACCGCCCACTTTTAAAATAAGGTAATTTAAAGGTTTTGCAAGCTGTAATTTGGCAGTCGTTGAAGATATCATGATGAAATTTGGCAGGAACGTTACTCATATTACAGTTTTTGTGCTAAATAAAAATCAGCAAAATCGGATGGCGAACCGAACGCCCACTTTAAAAGAAAAATTTTCTAAATCAAATTTTAACAAAAAATTTAATATATACTGTAATATAAGTAAATTATCTTTACTAAACTTATTTCACGTACTTATCTGAACTCTTGGTATAAAAAATGGCCGAAATCGCCCACTTTTTCGATATCGAGAGTTACGAAAAATGAACAAAATGCCATAATTCTATATCAGATATGAAAAAAGGGAAGGAAACATGGTAATTGGATTGGTTTATTGACGCAAAATATAACTTTAGACAAAATTTGTAAAATGGGTGTGACACCTACCATATTAAGTAGAAGAAAATGAAAAAGTTCTGCAGGGCGAAATCAAAAGCCCTTGGAATCATGGCAGGAATACTATTCGTGGTATTATATATATAAATAAATTAGCCGTACCCGACAGAAGATGTTCTGGGTCACCCTGGTCCACATTTTGGTCGATATCTCGAAAACGCCTTCACATATACAACTCACTTTTAGAACCCTCATTAATACCTTTAATTTGATACCCATAACGTACAAACACATTCTAGATTCACCCCTGGTCCACCTTTATGGCGATATCTCGAAAAGGCGTCCACCTATAGAACTAAGGATCACTCCCTTTTAAAATACTCATTACCACCTTTCATTTGATACCCATATCGTACAAACACATTCTATAGTCACCCTTGGTCCACCTTTATGGCGATATTCCCAAATGGCGTCCACCTATAGAACTATGGCCCACTCCCTTTTAAAATGCTCTTTAATAATTTCCATTTGATACCCTTGTCATACAAACACATTCCATGGTTACCCTAGATTCATTTTCCTAAATGCTGATTTTCCCTTATTTTGTCTCCAGAGCTCTAAGCTGAGTATGTAATGTTCGGTTACACCCGAACTTAGCCTTCCTTACTTGTTTGAACTACTTTGTTTCCCAGTTACTTGAGGTTTCTTATGCATGTGTGCCTTTGTCAGGCCACAGCACTCTGGTTGGCTAGGTAGTCTGTTTCCTGCTTGCTTGTTTTTTATTACCAAATCATTAAAAACTCCAACGCATTTATCCACAAACTTTAGCTTAGAATTAGTCGGCAACGTACACGCGGCTGTCCGACATAATGAGGACAATCCTCGAGAATAAGCCTCATCGTAGGCATGCTCTACCGCAAAATAATATTGTATAGATGTCTGCCTGAAAGGAAGTGGGGTGGCATCCTATTGATATTAATTTCATGAAAGTCGGCTCATACGTAACAGCTCTGTTTTTTTTTTTTTTTTTCTTGATCAAGTTTTGATCCATGCGTGAACCAGACCCCTGAGTCAGGGTCAGTATATGGATTCCCTGTTTGTCAGAATGTTCTGTTCACAATGAACACCTGAAAATATCGTGATACTCTGAGCGTAGGGGGCATTGTATCACGTAGTTGCCATAAGGAATTTTCTATGAATTTTCTTATTACTCTCACATGATCTATCATGTTTCCGATCTTTAGCTCAGAGATATTTTGAAGTCGCGTAGCCAGTGTTGCTTTTTATCAATAAGAAGAGGGAAGGGCAGTTTTTCCACTTATGCCAATACAAACCAATCGATGCAGTTTTCTTAATTCTTTTAGTGCTTTCCTTTGCGTGGTCTTCAGTCACCATTCTAAAGAAGCATAGGTGACTATTAGTTTCACAACAATATAGGTGATAGAGTCGGGCTTAGAAAGTTCCGCTTGGTTTGTTTATAGTAGCATGTAAATGAGCATTCCACGTAAAGGTTCCGTCCGTGTAACTCCTAGATATTTTGCTTTCATTTAAGTTGGATTTTGGCAGTACCCACCGATGGTTCTTCTCCGGGTAGAATGCACTTGGACAATTTTGTTAAGGTTGATGCACAGGGCTTTTTGTATGCAATTGCATACCCTGCGTCATCTGAAATTCATTGGATTTCAGTAAGTTGACAAGGTCATCTATAAATGTGATCCACAAGAAAGGATAGACTACACTTCTTCGAGGGCATCTTCGAGTGGTCACAATTGGCTCAGTAATCTCTTCCAGCTCTAGAGTGATGTTCCTTCTCTTTAGCAAAGTTATCTTCCAACGAATGATCATTGGGCTTATATCCTTGCCAGTCATGTCCTGCTCAATAGCCTAATGTGTCGTGTTACAGAGGCGTCATGCATTAAAAGCGAGAATTTTCTAAAAACATGTGTAGAAAAAATTGAGTGTTGGAAAATGCTCACTTTTAAGCATGATGGGCGGTATTGCGATATTAGGTTTTTTCATATGTAATTTTCCGGATTCTCGGCGAATTCAAGAGCAGTGTAAGAAAATCAGTTTCCGCTAATGCATGTCTTGCTTTTATTTTAAATTTGATAAAAAATATCACACAAAGTGAGTTCACCTCAAATTCCAAGAAATTCCTTTGTGCTGCTTGGTTTAACATAGCTAAGTATGTATGTTTATTAAGGACATGGCAACATGTTCCCGCAAACTGGGACGTAATATAAAATTGCGCCAAAAAAAATGTTAAATAAATGTAGCACAACAGCATAAAAGTCTGCAACAGTAGGAAACAGCAACAATAACAACTGAAGCAACATGCCTCAATCAGTAGAGATATTGCGGTGAACAACCAAAATAACAACAAACAAGTACGAAAGTAAAAAGTGTGGTATCACAAATATATTTCGCAGTTGCACCATCATGAACAGATGTACGCGAGAAACAGGCGATATTACATATGTTTGTGGTCACATTAGGGTGGGCCAAAACAAATACTTTGCTTCCTTTCGGTATAGAGAAAATATTAGCTGTGTTTTTTTACATCTATATACGTTTACGCTTAAACTTTATATGGACTGGTAAGCGTTAAGCTTTACCTACTCTTCTGAAATTATTGTGCAGAAAATTAATACTCCTAAATTTCAATACGCATTATACTCAGATTCAACTCTATGTATTATCTCTGCAAATGGTGTGTGTCCACTATTCACCCGAACCGATTCAGCTATAGTTTATACACTATGTCCAATAGAGGGCTGTGTCTCCGCTTTTCGGTAAAACATGTTCTGTAGCTAGTTGCTGCTAGATTGGTCTCCTAAGCATTACCTAGGTGAGGATAACCGTTTTTTTACGCGCAAACCTAAACGCATATACGTATAAAAAAACACGGATATTGTTCAAGACATCTAAAATCGTAGCCTGTAAAACTTTCAGCTTTTTAATTTAATGTTTAGAGTCGTGTCATTGCGACTTTAGTTTTGCATAAAAACGAATTTTCAAGTTTTTATATAAAGAGTACTAGTGCTCTTACCCTTAGAACCCCAATCTCTGCTTAAATATTCTTATAAGAATAAGAAGGTTCTACAAAAAGTCCCCAAAATAGATTTTTGCTAACTTGACTGGTTTATTAGTTATTCGAGGTTAAAGTTCAATCTTAAGAAGAGGACCATCCTAGTTTTATTGAGCTCCAAAGCTAGAAATACCCAAGAAATACTAAGTAGGTGATAAAACCGTCTTCTGATCAGTCGTTAACCATCACTCCCCATGCAATGACATATTCAGTAGAGGCTCTGTTCACTAGCGGTAGCAGGCCTTGTTTTGCTTTGGTAATTTTGCAGGTATCTGTGGGATACCAATTACAAATTGCCGTTTTCTTGAGATTATTATCGGTCTAACTGATGAAAGTGGCCGGTGCACTACATTATGTTTTACATAAATGTGGAAGATTGATGCCAAATAAGTCGTCTAACAGCAACAGAAGTCCTTTTCTTTTTTTTCTTGAATTGTTAAAACCGGAAATTTTTCAGTGACTCAGTTCATTAAATTTTTCAGAGAGTCTTTATGATCTGACGATAGCTTTGACTGGAAGCAAGGCAAAATAGGAAAATTGGGCGCATCCTTATATTTACGCTGCACATGCTACTATAAAATATACTTTCACTTACACATACATATGGATATCGTTAAATATAAAACGTGGTACACAAAAACAAAAAACTGCATAGGCTGCTCTATTTTCATTCGTTTTTATGGATAAATAGGCGAAATTATTGCACACATCAATCAAAACATGAGTCTATATGTTATTGGCTTTTATGCAATCAAATAACGGTACTTGCACAGTGGGACGCAGCAAGAACTTTTTATTGAAATATTGCTTTTATTTCACTTTCGCAAGTTATATAGATCTAAAGATGGCAGCAGATGGGCAGCGCTATTAAACGCATAATTTGGCTGATGAATATCTGCTTGTTCAGATACATACAGTATCAAACAAACAGGTACAGCAGCGAACAGAAAAATTGCAGATGCATTTTTATACTCAGTTGAGCAGAGCTCACAGAGTATATTAAGTTTGATTGGATAACGGTTGGTTGTACACATATAAAGGAATCGAAATAGATATAGACTTCCATATATCAAAATAAACAGGATCGAAAAAAAAATTTGTTTGAGCCATGTCCGTCCGTCCGTCCGTCCGTTAACACGATAACTTAAGTAAATTTTGAGGCATCTTGATGAAATTTGGTATGTAGGTTCCTGAGCACTCATCTCAGATTGCTATTTAAAATGAACGATATCGGACTATAACCACGCCACTTTTTCGATATCGAAAATTTCGAAAAACAGAAAAAGTGCGATAATTCATTACAAAAGACAGATAAAGCGACGAAACTTGGTAGATGAGTTGAACCTATGACGCAGAATAGAAAACTAGTAAAATTTTGGACAATGGGCGTGGCACCGCCCACTTTTAAAAGAAGGTAATTTAAAATTTTGCAAGCTGTAATTTGGCAGTCGTTGAAGATATCATGATGAAATTTGGCAGGAACGTTACTCCTATTACTATATGTACGCTTAATAAAAATTAGCAAAATCGGAGAACGACCACGCCCACTTTTAAAAAAAAATTTTCTTAAAGTCAAATTTTAACAAAAAATTTAATATCTTTACAGTATATAAGTAAATTATGTTAATATTTAACTCCAGTAATGATATGGTGCAACAAAATACAAAAATAAAAGAAAATTTCAAAATGGGCGTGGCTCCGCCCTTTTTCATTTAATTTGTCTAGGATACTTTTAACGCCATAAGTCGAACAAAAATTAACCAATCCTTTTGAAACTTGGTAGGCGCATAGATTTTATGACGGTAACTGTTTTCTGTGAAAATAGGCGAAATCGGTTGATGCCACGTCCAGTTTTTATACACAGTCTCAGTCTGTCCTTCCGCATGGCCGTTAACACGATAACTTGAGCAAAAATCGACATATCTTTAATGAACTTAGTTCACGTGCTTACTTGAACTCACTTTATCTTGGTATTAAAAATGAACGAAATCCGACTATGACCACGCCCACTTTTTCGATATCGAAAATTACGAAAAATGAAAAAAATGCCATAATTCTATACCAAATACGAAAAAAGGGATGAAACATGGGAAGGTAATTGGATTGTTTTATTGACGCGAAATATAACTTTAGAAAAAACTTTATAAAATGGTTGTGACACCTACCATATTAAGTAGAAGAAAATGAAAAAGTTCTGCAGGGCGAAATAAAAAACTCTTAAAATCTTGGCAGGTATTACATATATAAATAAATTAGCGGTATCCAACAGATGAGGTTCTGGGTCACCCTGCTCCACATTTTGGTCGATATCTGGAAAACGCCTTCACATATACAACTACCACCACTCCCTTTTAAAACTCTCATAAATACCTTTAATTTGATACCCATATCGTACAAGCTCATTCTAGAGTCACCCCTCGTCCACCTTTATGGCGATATCTCGAAAAGGCGTCCACCTATAGAACTATGCTCTACACCCTTTTAAAATACTCATTAACACCTTTCTTTTGATACCCATATTGTACAAACAAATTCTAGGGTCACCCCTGCTCCACCTTTATGGCGATATCTCAAACGGCGTCCACCTATGGAACTAAGGAATACTCCCTTTTAAAATACTCATTATCACCTTTCTTTTGATGCCCATATTGTACAAACAAATTCTAGGGTCACCCCTGGTCCACCTTTATGGCGATATCTCGAAAATGCGACCACCTATACAACAACCACCACTCCCTTTAAAAACCCTCATTAATGCCTTTAATTTGATACCCATATCGTACAAACACATTCTAGAGTCACCCCTGGTCCACCTTTGTGGCGATATTCCGAAAAGGTGTCCACCTATAGAACTAAGCCCCACACCCTTTTAAAATACTCATTAACACCTTTCTTTTGATACCCATATTGTACAAACAAATTCTAGGGTCACCCCTGGTCCACCTTTATGGCGATATCTCGAAACGGCGTCCACCTATGGAACTAAGGATTACTCCCTTTTAAAATACTCATTAACACCTTTCTTTTGATACCCATATTGTACAAACAAATTCTAGGGTCACCCCTGGTCCACCTTTATGGCGATATCTCGAAACGGCGTCCACCTATGGAACTAAGGATTACTCCCTTTTAAAATACTCATTAATACCTTTAATTTGATATCCATATCGTACAAACGCATTCTAGAGTCACCCCTGGTCCACCTTTATGGCGATATTTCGAAAAGGCGACCACCTATACAACAACCACCACTCCCTTTTAAAATCCTCATTAATACCTTTAATTTGATATCCATATCGTACAAACACATTCTAGAGTCACCCCTGGTCCACTTTTATGGCGATATTTCGAAACGGCATCCACCTATAGAACTAAGGCCCACTCCCTTTTAAAATACTCATTAACACCTTTCCTTTGATACCCATATTGTACAAACAAATTCTAGGGTCACCCCTGGTCCACCTTTATGGCGATATCTCGAAACGGCGTCCACCTATGGAACTAAGGATTACTCCCTTTTAAAATACTCATTAACACCTTTCTTTTGATACCCATATTGTACAAACAAATTCTAGGGTCACCCCTGGTCCACCTTTATGGCGATATCTCGAAACGGCGTCCACCTATGGAACTAAGGATTACTCCCTTTTAAAATACTCATTAATACCTTTAATTTGATATCCATATCATACAAACGCATTCTAGAGTCACCCCTGGTCCACCTTTATGACGATATCTCGAAACGGCGTACACCTATAGAACTACGGCCCACTCCCTTTTAAAATACTCATTAACACCTTTCGTTTGATGCCCATATTGTGCAAACGCATTCTAGAGTCACCCCTGGTCCAATTTTACGGCGATATCTCGAAAAGGCGTCCATCTATAGAACTTAGGTCCACGCCATTTTAAAATACTCATTAATACCTTTCATTTGATACCCATATCGTACAAACGCATTCTAGAGTCAACCCTGATCCACCTTTATGGCTATATCCCTAAATGGCGTCCACCTATAGAACTATGGCGCACTCCCTCATAAAATACTCTTTAATGACTTTCATTTGATACACATGTCATACAAACACATTCCAGGGTTTCCCTCGGTTCATTTTCCTACATGGTTATTTTCCCTTATGTTGTCACCATAGCTCTCAACTGAGTATGTAATGTTCGGTTACACCCGAACTTAACCTTCCTTACTTGTTTTCTCTAGGCTTGTTTTCGTTTCTTGATATTTTTTGGAGTAACTCGTTTGTTTTGGTGTTGTGCCTCTCGCTCATCTTCATCGTCTCGTTTTACTCAGGCTCAGTCAATCAAAGGCTTAATATTGTCATTGAGATTTTATGATTTTCTATTGTTTTGTTTTTCTTGCCTATCGTGTTCTTTGTTGTTCCTTTTTTTGGTTACTCAACAAAATGTTTAACGTCGACAGCTGTTTCTGATGTTTTAAATGTCAACGCATAAAGCTGTTATAGTCAATGTTGTGAGCTGAGTTGAGTTTGGTTGCCTACACAATAAATTGTTGTTTTGTAAACTGATTGTGTTATCTTGGTATTGTTATTGTTGTTGTCATGTTATGTATTACAATGTTGTTATTTATATTAACTTTGCCTGCAACTAAAGCCATAGAGTGCGGTCATTGTACATATGTCTGTTTTTAAGTTGGTTTATTGTTTTTTTCCATTTGTTGCTGTTGTTGTTGTTTTAAGTACCTTCCATGGCGCCATTGTTGTTCATTTACTGTTAATCGATAAAAATTAAAAAAACGAATAACTGGACTTTGTTGCTCGGTTGTGTGTCAGGTATATATGCACATTCACACTTAGTAGTGTCCCTTTTACATTTAACTGAGGTGAGCTCTTTACCAGATTTACCGTAATTATTTATGTACATATATCACTTAAGTATAAGTAAGTACATATCTGCAGGCATACCTAGCATTTTAAGTATAATGACTGCCTAGCAAAAAATTGGTGCAATACTTAAGTGTATCTGCAGTATACGAGCCTTATTGGTCAGGGTTACCAGGTTGAAAATGAAATATAGTAAAAACAAGTAAGGAAGGCTAAGTTCGGGTGTAACCGAACATTACATACTCAGTTGAGAGCTATGGAGACAAAATAAGGGAAAATCACCATGTAGGAAAGTAAACCTAGGGTAACCCTGGAATGTGTGTTGTATGATATGTGTATCAAATGTAAGGTATTAAAGAGTATTTTAAGAGGGAGTGGGTAATAGTTCTATAGGTGAACGCCATTTAGGGATATCGCCATAAAGGTGGACCAGATGTGACCCTAGAATTTGTTTGTACGATATGGGTATCAAATTAAAGGTATTAATGAGGGTTTTAAAAGGGAGTGGTGGTAGTTGTATATGTGAAGGCGTTTTTGAGATATCGACCAAAATGTGGACCAGGGTGACCCAGAACATCATCTGTCGGGTACCGCTAATTTATTTATATATGTAATACCACGAACGGTATTCCTGCCAAGATTCAAAGCCCTTGATTTCGCCCTGCAAACCTTTTTCATTTTCTTCTTCTTAATATGGTAGGTGTCATACCCATTTTACAAAGTTTCTTTCTAAAATTATATTTTGCATCAATAAACCAATCCAATTACAATGTTTCATCCGTTTTTTCGTATTTGGTAAAGAATTATAGCATTTTTTTTAATTTTTCGTAACTTTCGATATCGAAAAAGTGGGCGTGGTCATAGTCGGATTTCGGCCATTTTTTACACCAATACAAAGTGAGTTCAGATAAGTACGTCAACTGAGTTTAGTAAAGATATATCGATTTTTGCTCAAGTTATCGTGTTAACGGCCGAGCGGAAGGACAGACGGACGACTGTGTAAAAAAACTGGGCGTGGCTTCAACCGATTTCGTCCTTTTTTACAGAAAATAGTTATCGTCCTAGAGTGTAAGCTCCTACCAAATTTCACAAAAATTGTTAAATTTTTGTTCGACTGATGGCATTAAAAGTATCATAGACAAATTAAATGAAAAAGGGCGGAGCCACGCCCATTTTGAAATTTTCTTTTATTTTTATATTTTGTTGCACCATATCATTACTGGAGTTGAATGTTAACATAATTTACTTATATACTGTAAAGATGTTGAATTTTTGTTAAAATTTGACTTAAAAAAAAACATTTTTTAAAGTGGGCGTGGTCGCTCTCCGATTTTGCCAATTTTTATTAAGCATACATATTGTAATAGGAGTAACGTACCTGCCAAATTTCAGCATGATATCTTCAACGACTGCCAAATTACAGCTTGAAAAACTTTTAAATTACCTTCTTTTAAAAGTGGGCGGTACCACGCCCATTGTCCAAAATTTTACTAATTTTCTATTCTGCGTCATAACTTCAACACACCTACAAAGTTGCATCGCCTTGCCTGTCTTTGGCAATGAATTATCGCATTTTTTCTGGTTTTCGAAATTTTAGATATCGACAAAGTGGGCGTGGTTATTGTCCGATTACGTTCATTTTAAATAGCGATCTGAGATGAGTGCCCAGGAACCTACATACCAAATTTCATCAAGATACCTCAAAATTTACTCAAGTTATCGTGTTAACGGACAGACGGACGGACGGACGGACGGACATGGCTCGATCAAATTTTTTTTCGATACTGGATTTTGATATATGGAGGTCTATATCTAGCTCGACTCCTTTATGTGAGCTCTGCTCAACTGAGTATAATAACAATAACAAGTTAGGAAGTCTAGGTTCGGGCGAAAATAAAAGCAACGGAATAATAGACTTGCTGTGCTGATCCGGAAATAAATAGATCACTGTAGTGCTTTGCAGGCGGAAGTAGTACCCGTAACCAAGCAATATATACACTGAAAGAAAAAAGCTTAAACTGCAGCTGTGTCAACTTTTATGTTGACAGCCAAGCCTTAATTAAGGCAATAACAGCATCCAAAAGGCAAACATAAATCATGAAAAGTTCCTCGCCGGATTCGTAGCCAAGCCTAGCGAAATATTTACGTCTTTTTCTTGCAAAAGAAGGGCAGTTTAGCATGAAGTGATTGCACGGCAACGTCCGTTCCATAGTACTGAGCCATACCGCATTTATCCCTTTATGACAATGCTCCGCCGACGCTCCAGCAACCCAGTGCCTGTTGAGCTGCTATTTTAAAATCGCTAGTACCAACTCATGTTAAGCGATCCACGTAACAGTTGCTAGAAATATCCCTATACCCTGCCACCTAAATTATCTTCAAATAAAAGAAGCTTCTTCCGACCTGCGACTACGTTCGTCAGTGAAGTTTTGGAGCTGTTATAGTTTGAGCTTTTGAGTAGAAGGATAATTATTTAACGCATGAAGCACTTGGTATCATTCCATCCACCGCATCCCTGAAATCTGCGGCTTTAGTTTGGTAGACTCTGCAGTGTTTGAGAAGCCCAAACTTTCGGCTCGTTCCTACGTCCTCTCGAAACTTTCCGTATTTGCTAGACTTACGTACTACATATTTAATATAACCAGCTCAATTTAGTTGGTGTTTACAATTACAGTATCCAGGTTCTTCTCTAGAAGGTTGTGCAAAATGTGCGCGAATTTCCCCCTGAAAAAGATTTCTAAGTCGTGAACATAGTCCATCTCTTTACGGCCTATACATTCGGGGCCTTGGAGTAGTTCGTTAACACTGATGATCCAGCGTTGTATCCCACCTCACCATTTTCTTCCCTCTCCGCTGTGACAATCCTACCAGCCAAAAGTCTGTTGATAAATAAGCTTACAAACGATTCGAGTTCCAATCCTTTATAGGCTTATTATTAATAGTCGGTAATAAATTATTAAAAGCCCCTTCGACGTCAAGCAAGGCATCCAGCAACAACTTCGCGCTCAAATGACCCCTCTTTTCGTTTAAAAAACCCTAATGGGAGCTGTTTCAGTGCCTTTACAATAAAAACATTGCGATGACGATAGCCGCCATACTCCGTCAATAGCGAAGATAGACTGATCCGCCTTAACCCCCTAAGAAAGACAAGAGCTACTCCCTGCCTTCGGAATGAAAGAGACTTTGATCATATTCCGTGGCTTGGAAACATAGCCTAACTTCAAGCAGTTGACGAAGATAGACGCCAGACAGCTGCAAAAGATTTTCAGAAATTTAGCAGCTGCATAGGCCACCGTGGTATGATGGTAGCGTGCTCCGCCTACCACACCGTATGCCCTGGGTTCGCACCCCGGGCAAAGCAACATCAAAATTTTAGAAATAATGTTTTTCAATTAGAAGAAAATTTTTCTAAGCGGGGTCGCCCCTCGGCAGTGTTTGGCAAGCGCTCCGGGTGTATTTCTGCTATGAAAAGCTCTCAGTGAAAATTCATCTGCCTTGCAGATGCCGTTCGGAGTCGGCATAAAACATGTAGATCCCGTCCGGCCAATTTGTAGAGAAAATCAAGAGGAGCACGACGCAAATTGGAAAGGAAGCTCGGCCTTAGATCTCTTCGGAGGTTATCGCACCTTACATTTATTTTTTATTTTTTATAGGAATCAAGCCCTGGAGGCTTATCCCATACAATATCGTCTGCTCCTGGTGGGATGACTACCAACTTTATTTGGACAGCAATCGCTGGCGGTGAGAGGACGAGGAGCGGATTCAATCGGGCGTCAGTTTTGGATCAAGCGGAAAACCGACCGAACCGGACCGAAAACTAAAATGTCCGTTCCGTTAATGGATTGGTGCCACTGCCCATCTGGTTCACAATGGAGTGGCCATGCATATATACACAGTTTCGTTGTTGAAGCCGTGGTGCGAGAGAGACTTCTTCGTCAAGTACTATCGTTCATGCCTATGGAAAAGCCTCACCATAACCGTTTAAACGGTTAAGTATGATAGCAAATATTTACTAATTAGTGCAATTAACACAACCGGTATTTTACGAGAGTTTTTGGCTATTAAACCGTAACAACATTGCTTATTAGCCACAATGGGTGATGTATTGCCCGAAATCCTTAACATTTACATATAAAACATTTAAAAAGTACCCTCTCTTCTCTATAAAAATCTCGTTAACCTATTTTTATACTCAGCGTGCTTTGCGCACAGAGTATATTAACTTTGGTAGCATAACGATTGATCGTAATGGCATACAAGAATCGAGATAATTATAGATCACCATTTATCAAAATGCTCATGAAAAAAGGAATTGATTTAGCCATGTCCATCCGTCCGTTCATCCGTCCGTTTTTCTGTGCACACGATAACTTGAGTAAATATTTAGATATCTAATTGAAATTTGGTATATGAGTTCTTTGGCACCCATCTCCCTTCGCTGTTTAAAATGAGAGAAATCGGAAAATAGCCACGCCCACTTTTTATGTAGAAAACGTTTTGAAAAACACAAAGAAATCTGATTATTAAGTAAATAATACATTGAAATTTTATGGTTGGAATGATATTGAGACTTTAAAAAAAATTTTGAAAAGGTTTTTGAAAATGGGCGTGGAACCGCCCATTTGTTATAAAATCAATACAAATATTAATAACCATAATTAAAAAACTTTAATATTTCATAACGAAGTTCTGCAAAGAGGTTGCCTAGAAATGCTACGAAGAAAAATTTATGAAATAAGTTAAGGACCACGCACACTTTTATATAAAATATTTTTAAAAGGGTGTTGGACGAATTAAATAAGCTGCATGTTTGCACCAAAAGTTGTATATCAATGGCATTTCTTTTTCAAGTGAAATTATAACAATAAATCGGAAAAAAATTAAAATTTTTGAAAACAGGCATGGCATAACCCCTTTATGACTATTTCATTTACAGTTTCGGGAGTCAATGGAAAATTAACTAATCGTAATAAAATTTGAAAAACATACAGTACACTTGGAAAGTATTACAACAAGATGAAAAAAGTTGTTTTTGTCAGTTTATCGTATCATTTATTAAAATATTATTCAGTATTAGTTCTATGGAACGAAGACATTTTTATTAATTTTACTGAAAGATTCATCCAAATTTATAAGAAAACAGTGAGTAGTTTTGTTACTTTAAGCGATTTTCTTGAAAATTGCTTTGATGACTGCAGGTCAAAATTTCGGCATTTTTTCGCTGAGTTTTTGAAGTGTTTGATGTGGAACATTATTCCACGCATCGTTGAAAGAATCCCAGAGGTCAGGAAGGCTTGTTGGCGTTAGATATCTCACACGCCGATCCGATTCTTCCCACGATAGATCGATGGGATTTAAATCGGAAGATTTTGGTGGCCATTCCATTTTATCAAGGTCACCTGCGCTTCGTTCTAAATAAGTAGTAAACTGTTTTGGTGTATGCTTTGGTTTGTTTATCTTGTTCGTAAATGAATCCACGACCAATCAAATTAATACCAGATGGTATTATATACTGTTATACTGCGTTTTTTCATAATTCCTTCAACTTTTTTTAGTTGACCAACGCCAGCGCAGCTAAAACAGCCCCAAATTATCACTGAGCCACCGCCATGTTTCACAGTTGGCACAATGCAATCTGCTTTGAATGTTTCATTGACGCCTATGGTTACCGAAAATTTCGAATTTTGATTCGTGTGACCATAAACCTGATTTCCACTCATCAATCGTCCAATCAATATGTGCTTGAGCGAACTTCAGTCTTTTCTGTTTATTTACTGGCCATAGAACTGGCTCTCTGACAGCAATGCTTCCAATCATACCTTTTTCTTTAAGCCTGCCTTTGACTATCGTGAGCGATATTGGTGAATCCAAGTCTTCATTGATTTCAGCACGAATTTGTAATGCATATTTCCTTCGATTGGCTTTACTTATTGCATATATTTTGTTGTCGATTCTTCAATTTGTCTTTCTTGGTCGACCAGATCGTTTCTGTTAGTATTTTGTCCAGTTTCCCGATATCTTCTAATGGTCGTATGAGCTGAACACAGAGATATTTTCAAAAGTTTGGCTATTTCTCGATAGCTGTTCCTGGTTTTTGCAAAATAATGATTTGCCCTCGTATTTCGATGGATATTTCCTTTCGTTGACCATTTCCAATCTGGAGAACTACAATTCTGAGGCTATTTCAACAACAACATCTTTTTTTATCTTGTTCTAATACTCTCCGACTGTACTGTACTTTCATTGTGGCAGGAAGTACTTCTAGCAATATTTGACGGTTAAGGACTACGCCCACTTCTATATATAAGAGATGCACAATTTTATATAGAATTAAAAATGTAGTATATCTGAAATGAACTGTAAAATTGAAAGTTACGCTGAGAATATAATGTTCGGTTACACCCGAATTTAGACACCCTTACTAGTTCTTCTTATTCCTGTTCATCCTTTATCTCCATCCCACTCCCCCTTCCACTCCAACTCCCTCTCCTACTCTCAGTCTTACTCCCACACCAACTCCCACCCCAACTTTTAATCCCACTTCACCTTACAATCTCACTCCCGCTCTCAATTTGACTCCTACTCAAATTCCCACCCCACTCCCTCTCGCAGTCCCATCCCACTCCTACTCCTACTCTCACCTTAAATTTCACTCCCACTCAAACTGTCACTCCAACTTCCACCCCCATTCTAACCTCCCACTCCAACTCTCGCTCCCACTCTCATTATCATTCCAAGTTTCACTCCAACTCCAAATTTTCAAAGCAGGTCGTTTTTGTATATATATAGATGGTCCTAAAAGTACACTGATCATTTCCCACCCAAAAGAATTCGAAATTTCAAATCTACTGTGACTTTAAATCACGATGCAACCGCTTTCCTATGTACTTATGCAACTGACATAACACGTAATATTATTTCCTTTTAATGCTGATCCATATGCGTATGTGACGATTGGACCCCAGATTTTTATATCTTTCTTTAATCACTTAGAGTTATGCATTTACCGTTATGTTTTCATTTTTGCCCATTCAGCGCGCGCTTATATTTATTACTCAATGCTTTAGCCATTTTAACGGTAAGCAATAAATACACCGTTATACGCGTATGTGCATCAAATTGGCAATAATTCGCACAAATTACGTCAAGTGCTGATTTCATTAGCCGTTCGAATCAACCGATGAAATTGTTGCGGCAACATAAATATGAAAAGGCACACACACACACACACACACACAAAAGCAAATACTCAATAAGAGATATATTCAATCAATTGCATACACATACATATTGTGTACTTATTGTTGTTGTTTTTCCTTTGTTCTTTCCTTTGCAGCACGTTTATTGGCAGGCAGGAAACATTTAAAATGCAACAACAACAAAAAGAAAGAAAATAAACAAGTGGCAGAAAACTTTCAATGCAAACCTGGTAATGAATACGATTTATGACGGCGGTTGGTGCTTTATTGGCGCACAAATGGAAAAATATTAAAATGTGGCAAACAATGGATGCACGTGAGAAAAATGGTCAGGCATCACATTGTCCATTAAATGCGACGCGTGATGAACGTAATGGTGCATTTATTCGGTTGTGTTTTTACTACGTATGTAGAACAATGTATAACAATGTATGCAGGTATAATTGATTAAAATGTCGACGGATTTGTGCACTCATACAGCCAAATGTTCACGTTTGTATGATATTACCCTATAGGAAATTGGTAGCAATTAGATAAGGAATGGATACATGGCCTCTTTAACCAACCAAAGTCTGAGTCCTTAAGGATACAGGGAATTCTCGATCACAAAAAATCACATTATTGATCAAGCATAGGTACATGCACGTAAGTATATACGTTGTTGTTGATGTGGTTGTTGTTGTTGTTTTTGTAGCGACAAGGACACTCCCCGAAGGCCTTGGGGAGTGGTCCATTGCCGGATGCAGATCCGGTACGCTCCGGTACCAAGCCCGACCATCTCGGGAACGATTTGTTATGACCACATGCGACCTTCTAGGCCATCTCGTCCTGCCACCCCTTAGATCCATGAGGAGTTTGGGGTTGCCAGAGCCTTGGCTGTTAATGTAACAGTATTCGCCATGGATAGGTGAGGATAACAATTGGGTTTGGAGAAGCTATATATTGCGCTGGCAAAGGTTGCCCTACACAAGCTTTGAATCTATTTGATATTTTAGTTGCCCCTTATGACAGGCACACCTACCGCGTGTATATTCTAACCCCCTAACCAGCTGGGGTAAGTATATAGGTCGGAAAAGGTTATGTTAAAAGGGCGTGTGTAGAAATTTCTCATACTTCAACTGGATACATTGTGTCTATTGTGAGTTCCCTCAGTGGTTGCCGGATGGCGGTAAATTCGTCCGGCTAGATTACTTCTCAGAGGTCCTCAACGAAAAATTAGCTTTCTCTGATGAGCCTTAGAAGGGGTGAAAGATCCTTTTCCAGACTGTCAAAAATCAGAAAACTGAGTTGTTTGCTGATCTGGAGTACGGCATAGAAAGTGAAGAGCCGACTCCTCTTCTTTCTCATACTCTGCAGAGGGTTGACACGCGTTGCCTTCGGAGCATAGGTGCAAAGGCGCAATGAGTTGTGATGTCACCCGTTAGTATTCTCACTGCAGATTTGTTTAGCGTGAGAAGGAAGCTAACTGCTTTCTTTTCCAAACACGGCCATAACGACGCTATGAGGTTGATCTAGAGTAAGTTTGTTGCTCTAGTCACATATTCCTCGATTTTCTTCAGAGGATAACTCAGCGATGGTCGTTTGGAACTTTTCGCTAAGTGTATGTCCATTTCGCATTTTCTGCCCATCTCGTTTGCAAATTCGTTCCCTGCAATATTTTTGTGCCATGAACCCGGAAAAGGTAGATATTTGGGAGCCTTATGGATGCTAGCGAAGTTCGACACTTCCGCGCGGTATCCAAATGTATCACACTGGATTCTTATGTCTTTAAGGCTTTCAAAAAAGTTCGTTACATTGTTGTCTTAGACCGTATTATTGAGCAGCTGCTCTCTCTATGGCATGAACTTTCACCTGGAAGACACTGCATAAGTCAGAGAATAGTAACTGTATAAAAAATATAACACGAATCAAAACGAAATTTTCAAAATAAGTCTCGTTGTTGATTACCCGTCATCACAAGGTTAGTGAACAAGGGTGGGGATGAAGTGGCTTTTATTTATACGTACTTCAGACCTAGTTAATTAAACGCACTGGAACTACAAAAGTATAGTGACACGACCCCAACAGACATAGTTTCAGTACCCCAGCCCTCCTCCTTACTAAAAAAGTCCCACACTGACTTTGAGACTTTCGATGTTTCCTCCTCTGAAAATAAGCAAAAAACCCTTTGTAATCTTCTTGCTCTGGAAGAGTGCGATTGAAGAATGCTTAACACACTTACTGCGCCTTTTATAACTGTTCTGGTTAGATCAAGTTTGGTTGAGTTATATATATTCCAGAAGAAGGAGCTCTCTTGGAAAGAAGAAAGAGCCGTTGCTAAGAAATGTCGATGTGAAGTAACAATATATGTTCAAATAAGATAAGTCTCAACCCTGGATGAATCTTCTTGAGATCAAAGATATACGAGCCCGACGTTCTTTCGTCTTACTCTGGCAAAATTTAGACGGTCAACATGAAGTGAATCGCGTATTTCCATCATCATTATCTATGCTGAAGTAGCAGGAATGGTTTTCCAGTACACCAATCATCTTGTATGGATGCCTATTCGACAGTACCGCGTCAAGATCCAAACCACCAATGATAGATGGGCCTTGGTGGATTGAATCTCAAACTATCTAAACGAATTAACACCAACTAACCTATCCATTGAGTCGCTCTGTACAGAAGCAACTTAGCACCTTGTCACTTATCCTAGCTCCCAATTCCACACTGTATTCTGCATCCAGTTACGCTGAACTCATGAGGTCTAAAATATCCACGTGAAAGCTTCCCGGAAATCCGTTATCGCATGGTGCCCGCATAGCTAAGCTCAGCGCTTTGGTATTCGCTGATCTGATATATTTAATCATTGTAACATGGCTCATCATCCTATCCACAGAATACTTCATATATACTTCTGGCCAGAAAGATTTTGCTACTTTGAAGCCCATCCGAGCTCCGAATTTCATACAGTCTCCCACGTCCGGTTTAGTTCCACACATGCATGCCAAGGGATGCATGTTAGACTTTTCGGGAATACCACTACTTCCCGGAGCCCACAACAGTAGAGCCCAAGGCTTTGAAAGGTAGCTTAGCTATCCGATTGAATTTTTAAGTATGTTATTGTTGTAACACGCATAGCATTTCATCCACCGAATCCAGCCAATGAAAGGCTTTTCAGTGGCGGAGTAGTTTTCAATTGCAGTTCAAATCAAGCTCTTGGCAGAACCTCCACCAATCTTCTCTTAAAACTTCGACTCTTCCATGAGACCACTGTCCGGTATAAGTCACTCTCTCCAGTTTTCTTTCAATCTGACCGCTTTTGTTCATTGTTTGTGGCATGAAGTCAAATACCAATGCTTTAGTGCCCGAAATTATAAAGTCCATAGTCCCAATAAATTATCTATCTACCTAACGGAGAAGGAACGAACCAGTCGTGGTTGACTGTGTCAAAATAGGGGAAGCTGCACTAGTACCGTCCTTTGATGAGTGTAAATGGAGTTCAGAACGGCTGTAGTTATATGCACTTTAAGGAAGTCATGCTGATGGCTGCATAACCGAAGAATTTCATTTAATTGAGGGGATCAAAACGGCTTTAAATATTTTCGTTACTGACTAAAGAGATAATATCGGTAGATACTGGCTGGGTTTCCGGTCTTTGGTAGTGGGTTCATCCTTGCCATTGTCTGTTATTCTGGAATGGCAAAGGCTTTTAACGACAAGTAGAAAAAATTTGTTAGGCTTCTGATGCCCTCATGGCCAATGTGTTTTAGCATCGGCATAGATTTTCCGTCTGGCGTCTTTAGCTTCTGTTGAGGTAACAGTAAGGTGCAACTTGTCATTCTTGTGTTTATGTGTCCGTTGATTTGAACGATATCTAGCATCAACTGAAATATGCATTGCAAATTGGCTACAGAAAGCACTCGCGCATTTCTTCGAGTCCGACAGAAGAAATTCTAGTCGAATAAATTATTCAAATACTAACTAGTATAAATAACTCCACAAAATTCTAGTCAATGAACTAGAATGTTTGCTGACTACTTTGGCGTTTGACTGCATGGCAGCCCATACCCGCAGTCGCTCCTGCTCGCAATATCCGCTGGAATAGCAACCAAAGCCAAGATAGGCGTTGTCTCATCTCAAAAAGAGAATATGGAGTTTCTAACAGTAGGTTCCTTGCAGCAGAGGAAGGAAACCAAGGCCGGTCTTACTATCTTCACCGATTTTTGGCCTCAAGGAGAGTTTCATGTCCAAACTAATACCTTATTATTTACACCTTATAGAGGGATCCAGCATCAAGAGAGCCCTAAAGCGAAGTTCCTTTATCTCCAGTTCCGTTTTGATAGGGTTGACAATACGTCAAAACGACTTAGCCCACTGGACCACCGCATCCAGAAACATATCAGAAACTCGGTAGCTGCCACTACGAAGAGTAAACTGGACAGAACACTACCCTTTGTTGTGCCTTTGTAGACCGATCCATTGATCCTCACCCATTGCGTCACTTAGTGCCACAATTAGCAAACAACAATTTTAAATTAGCTCAAATATGGCCCCTCGATTCCTTCACCACACAAGACTCTTCGATATACCTGAGCAGGATATTTTTAACCGCTGTTTCAATGTCTGTAAAGGCATCCAGACTAAACTCTGCTATTATCTACAATAGTTTGGTTTCCAATTTCCGTTGTATAAATTAACCAAATGGTCCAGCTTTTTTTTGGGGAAGCATCGAAAGGCAGATTCATTTGAAGTCCACAAGGATAACTCAAGACCTTTCACCTGCTTTAGGAATGAAAGTTGCCTAGACAATAATTCAAGATTTCCAAACGTAATCCATTCTAAGGCAATTATTTAGTGTGTGAGATGGCCATTCAGCAGCAGAAAGTGACGTCATCTGACGCAAAAGACTTATAGAGCTACCAAGAATTAAGGTTCCGTATTAATTGGATTTCTTGCAGGAGGATGATGAGCTTTCCTATAGTTAGTAATCGCTTTCTGAACAATATAAAAGGCAGACCTTTTCCTAGAGGGTGTGATCAGATTAGCAACTAAGTAAAGTACTTAAATCGCCCATATTTATGTTGAAGTGCATTTATTGTGCTTACTTATTACACTTACCTGTAATTTGTGTTCAGTTGCACATCGCCAATGGCTACATTCTCGAATCGCATGGGACAACAATTCCAACGCGCCCAATAAAAGCTAAAGTCTTTGGAGTCATAATGTTCGGTGAAGCGGCATTTCAACACCAAATCAACACCTTCACGCGTATCGAGCGATTCATCGGCATATATGGCATATGGGAGATATGTGGTGAGAGCTGGAAAGAAAAGAGGTGGAGCATATGATTACATAGTCTGTATTTAAAGTAAATTAAATATTGTGGTACACTTCGTATAATGTTTTATAAAGCTTACAATGTCAGGGAGAAGTTTTTTTAAGCAGTAAAAAAACAAAAACATAAATACATAAGGACTGTACTGAAAAAATATTTTATTACTTAAATGTTTCTGTCACATCCGCAGGCCATTTTACGGATGACAGTGCGTGGGGATAGGTCGCCTAGTGTTACTTCCACTGTTGTTGTTGTTGTTGTTGTAGCAGTGCTTCGCTCCATCCAATAGGTGCGACTAATCACAAATTGTCATCAATGTCCTGTAACGGAAGTCCAAGGAAACATGCTGTTTCAACAGGGTAGGACCATAATGAGAAGGGTGTTAGAGGGGTTTGTTCCACAATACAATTAAAGAGAGGGTTGGTGTCATGTGGTGACACATTGCAAGCAGAACATGCATTTTGTATATCGGGGTTGATTCTGGATAAGTAAGAGTTAAACCTGTTACAGTACCCAGATCGAAATTGATCTAGAGTGACGCGCGCTTGAACTAGGGATAGTGCGTTCCTCCTCTGCTAGTTCTGCATATTTTTCTTTAAGTACTGGATTCGCCGTCACTGAGGACCTGCTTGTGCTTTGTTGCTATATACGAATATGTTCTCAGGTGCCGTATTTCCTCATAATGCTTACGGTTATGACCCCTTAAGCCCCTGTGCGGTGTAGCCTCATCAATCAGATGTCTGTTAGGATGCCAAGGTTTCTGGGTATTCAACAGAAACTGTTTGATTAGCATTTCATTTCTCTCCCTAATGGGGAGTACTTTCACCTCATTATGTAGATGGTGTTCTGTGGACATAAGAAGAGAATCCGTACCGGTTCTGAGGGCAATATTTTGGCAGGGCTGTATTTTCTTCCAGTGAGTAACCTTTAGGCCTGGCGTCAACATCGGGGACGCGTAGCATGTAATCGGCCGGCCAATTGCTTTGTAAGTAGTAATGAGCGTTTCTTTATCTTTACCCCAAGTGCTGCTGGCAAGAGATTTCAGGAATTTAATAAGATTCTGGATTTTCGGTACGATTGCGGCTTCATTCTCTCCAAAATGTAGATCTTTATCAAACGTTACACTCAAGATTTTTGGGTGTAAGGCAGCCGGTAGAGTGGCGCCATCGACGCGTATGTCAATATGGTCGACATTTGGCGCGTCCGTGTTTTCCATGTTTTCTGTCATCTACTTATTTTCTGAATTTTGCCTTCTGATATTTGATTTCTGAATTTTCACTTCTGAGATTTGAGTTCTGCATCTTGACCTCTGAATTTTGTCTTTCTGAAAAAACTAGTGTTTTCTGAGAAAATTTGTTTTAAATTTTTGTTTTCTGAATTGATAGGATGCACCGATTTTGAAACCTGTATCGTCACTAGAAAGAAAATTCGTCAGAAATTCATCATAGGAAACTAAAACCAACACTCATAGTCCTATGCTTATACTTTTCCATAGTAAAGTTGCATCTCTCTTTTCGCAATAAAGTTTGATCCAATTGAGGTATTATTGCCTAGAAATTTATACATACCCTGCAAAAAACGCGACTAGTGTAGGATTAATCCGGGGTGAGTCGCAATGGAGTATGCGAATATAGCCAGTTCTGATCTCTTTATATGGGTTGGAGTGGTTGCTTTTGTTTGTGCATGTCCTATGGAGAGACCAATTGTACCTGTTTATGCCTGAACGGGTAGCGTAGGAAATGTTCCTCTTTTTACGCCTACGGTTACTGTCGGACATACTATCTTTTCTGTACTGTTCGACACTTCCGCTTTGTACTCCTATGGGAAGTGTCCGACAAGCCCTTTTTGTATCCATACGGGTAGTGTCGGACATATTCTCTTCGTGCCTCTACAGCCAGAGTCACACAAGTCCCTTTTGTTCGCCTATAGTCGGACAAGTCCTCATTTTACCCGTACGGAATTTCTTACGGTTTTCATAATTTTTTAAACTCTAATACAATATTTTTAATTTTTTTTCGTATTGGTATTGTAGAAAAAGAAAAACAATAAAAAGAAAAAATATTACGATAATGGTACATATGGCCCTAGTATTTTAGGTTCGGTATAGAGCTCCGCATTTCTCTGAAATAATGCTATTCAAATACATTTAATATTTTTATTTTATTCATTTCGTAGCTGTTTGTTTTTTATTATTTTTTTTTTCAATTGGCTATATAAATTTCAAACTGGCTGATGCCTAATATGCCCAAAAAGGACTATAGGGGACCAATATATCCCAATGGGGACAAAAATGAGCAATCGAAGACCTTTAGGGATTTATCGCACTATATTTTGCAGGGCAGATTTTTGTTGAAAAAAGGATTCTGTATAAAAACAAGTAAGGAAGGCTAAGTTCGGGTGTAACCGAACATTACATACTCAGCTGAGAGCTTTGGAGACAAAATAAGGGAAAATCACCAGATAGGAAAATAAACCTAGGGTAACCCTTGAATGTGTTTGCATGACAAGGGTATCAAATGGAAGGTATTAAAGAGTATTTTAAATGGGAGTGGGCCTTAGTTCTATAGGTGGACGCCTTTTCGAGATATCGCCATAAAGGTGGACCAGGGGTGACTCTAGAATTTGTTTGTACGATATGGGTATCAAATGAAAGGTGTTAATGAGTATTTTAAAAGGGAGTGGGCTTTAGTTCTATAGGTGAACGCTTTTTAGAGACATCGCCATAAAGGTGGACCAGGGGTGACTCTAGAATGTGTTTGCATGACAAGGGTGTCAATTGAAAGGTGTTAATGAGTATTTTAAAGGGAAGTGGGCCTTGGTTCTCTAGTTGGACCCCTTTTCGAGATATCGCCATAAAGGTGGACCAGGGGTGACTTTATAACGTGGAGTAGCCCTTAGTTTTATATGTGAAGGCGTTTTGGAGATATCGATCAAAATGTGGACCAGGGTGACCCAGAACATCATCTGTCGGGTACCGCCAATTTATTTATATATGTAATACCACGAACAGTATTCCTGCCAAGATTCCAAGGGCTTTTGATTTCACCCTGCAGAACATTTTCATTTTCTTCTACTTAATATGGTAGGTGTCACACCCATTTTACAAAGTTTTTTCTAAAGTTATATTTTGCGTCAATAAACCGATTCATGGCATTTTTTTCAGTTTTCGTAATTTTCGATATCGAAAAAGCAAGCGTGATCATAATCGGATTTCGGCCATTTTTTATACCAAGATAAAGTGAGTTCAGGTAAGTACGTAAACAAAGTTTAGTAAAGATATATCGATTTTTGCTCAAGTTATCGTGTTAGCGGCCGAGCGGAAGGACAGACGGTAGACTGTGTATAAAAACTGGGCGTGTCTTCAACCAATTTCGCCCATTTTCACAGAAAACAGTTATAGTCATAGAATCTATGCCCTACAAATTCCAAAAGGATTGTTTAATTTTTGTTCGACTTATGGCATTACAAGCATCCTAGACAAATTAAATGAAAAATGGCGGAGCCACTCCCATAATGAAATTTTCTTTTATTTTTGTATTTTGTTGCACCATATCATTACTGGAGATGAATGTTTTTTTTTAAGTGGGTGTGTTCGTCTTCCGATTTTGCTAATTTTTATTTAGCACACATATACGTAGTAATAGGAGTAACGTTTCTGCCAAATTTCATCATGATATCTTCAACGACTGCCAAATTACGGCTTGCAAGACTTTCAAATTACCTTCTTTTAAAAGTGGACGGTGCCGCGCCCGTTGTCCAAAATTTTACAAATTTTCAATTCCGCGTCATAAGGTCAACCCACCTAACAAGTTTCATCGCTTTATCCGTCTTTGGTAATGAATTATCGCACTTTTTATAATAGCGATCTGTGATGAGCGCCCTGGAACTTACATACCAAATTTCATCAAGATACCTCAAAATTTACTGAAGTTATCGTGTTTACGGACGGACGGGCATGGCTAAATAAATTTCTTTTCTTGCCCAGATCATTTTGATATATAGAAGTCTATATCTATCTCGATTAGTTTAGTTACGGATTACCGTTATGCGAACAAAGTTAATATACTCTGTGAGCTCTGCTTAGTTAGCTGAGTATAAAAATCGACGCATTTTGATAAGCCGTTCCATAGTCATAAGATCGAACTTTTTTTATAGCCTTAAATAATAAAAGTTCGGATTGAATAATTTATTTCAAAAAAAAAAAAAAAAAAAAAAAAAAAAAAAAAAAAAAAAAAAAAATTATAAGTCCAGAAATAAATTTTTCTGAAGTACTTTTATTGTAAAAGGAATAACAGTTTGTTCCCTACTATATTCAATTATAAATTGCGCTTAATATTAAAGTCTAAATAAATTGTTGTTGTTACACCACTGTGTTGTAAGTTAGATCAGGTAGTTTGTGATTGTTGCGTTGGTTGCTTTGATCGCTATTCGATAAACCTCAGTTATTTTTTGGAATTTTTTAACACGCATTTTAAATGTATACAAACATTTATAAAACATGTTGTTTTTTGTTAGAATTTTTACAAATATTTTAGTGCACGAATTTTCATTAACAACTGAACACATGCAAGCATAAAATAAATGTCGAAGTATTAAGCTTTATTTGTTGTATTTTGCATTGTGTGCTTTTCTTAGCATTTAATTGTTCATGCATATAAATAATGAAATCATGCGCCGTCTGTCACACAAAACCAAAATTACTGCACTATGACACGTTCAATTTCAATTGTTTACATACAGTTGTGAACGGGAAAGTTGCAGTGGCAATTTATAGGAAATGTTTAGAGTTATTTTGTTCTCTCTTTGGCATGCTTACGTACAAGGTAAGCTCAAACATTGCAAAAAAGCTGTAAGGGTAGCAAAGGCTGTGTCATGACAATCCTTCTGCTCCTCAATAGAAAACCCTCGGAAGTCCTTGAATATGGGTAAAGTTCTGTCTGAAAAATACTACAAGAACCACTTCGTAAGAGTAGAAGACGGTGTATGGACGGCTTCCCGAACACCCTCAAGAATACATGCTTCCCTGTATGCGATCGTTCACTAGCGAGAAAATCTCCCTGTAGGCACTCGTATTCCTTGAAGGGATAAATGTAATTGATAATAAACAGGAATAAAATAAGTTCCGCGGTCCACATTTGTTTTCTATTTGAATCACCACTTAGATGGCGTTTAACAGGAATGTCTGGATAGGATATGAGCGTATATCACCATGACCTAAATTCCACATATAGAGAGCAAAACAAAATAAACCCTTTGCTGAAAAGGAAAGAGAGGGCTCCACTCTGAGTAAACCAAGAACTTAAAAGGTCAAAGACTACCGACCGAGAAGCTTGACTTTTTTTGTGATTAAGGTTTTGGACATCTATATTAAGTCAATAATAAAAGACTCAAACCCTTCAACGGCGTAGCATATTTTAATTAAGAGCAGGTCAACAGAAACCGATCTCCATGAATTAAATTTTACTAAAGAAAAATTATTCCACTACAAATATTTCAACCTAGTTTCCTTCTTCGACATAAATAGTGCATTGACTAACATAGAAACCAGCACTTTTACGAAAGCCCTCAAAACGGCCGGAGTAGACAAAAACATATGCGAGTGCATACAATTATTGCTGGGAAGAGAACTATAGGAGTAGGCATGGGCTCGGTGCCAACGACGCGAAACTTCGGAAGAGGAGCATTACAGGCTGATGTTCTCTTCCCACCACTGTGGGTTGTAGCCATGAACGAGTTCCGAATGAGATACTGCTCGACCTTGACGATAATTGTGTAAAATTAATAGCATATGCGAATGAGCTCAAGAGCTTTCCCAAATTGTTAAGCGAGATTCTACAGCTTGCTTTGATCAGGCTGCATATCTGGGTGGAATCGAGCGACCTTAATGTTAACCTAAGCTAGATAGAATTGATATTCGTCAGAAACAGAACCAAACTACCTCAATTTCGGCTGTCTTCATCAAAGGGAGAGAAACCCTCGCTCTAAAATGGGGTTATGTACCTTGTAGTCAGAATAGGCAACAAAGGTAGCTACAAATTCAAAATTGAAAGAAGAGTAGAGAATAGTTAGCAGCATTTAGGGCGTAAGATCCAAATTTACAATATGGCCTTACATAGCAGTCATAAGACCCATCTTATCGTACAGAGGGATGGTATGGTAGCTAGCAGTGGACAAACAGTTCAACATTAGAAAAGTAAGCAAAGTACAAAAGCTGGTCTGTGCGTGGGTAAAGAAGCACTTAGGCTATATTTAACAAACGCCCTTAGCTTTATCTTTAACCAAATGCCACCAGAACTCAAGATGTGTCTTACAGATACTCTATTTTCCACAGACCCAAGAAGTCTAGATAGTAGAGCGAGAAGCAGTATGGACACAGCGGTATCCTCAGAAGGCTAACTGATGTAGATTCGATATCAGATTGCCTTTCGCCCACACTGATTTTTGACAATACTCTGACATTGCCATTGTTAATATCGCATGGCGATCCTGCCAGTTTTGATCTTTAGTTAGCATAAAATTTGCTGAACAAGCAAAAGTGCTAAATTATCAATCTGAAGGAGATCCTGCCAAGTTTTTTTCATTATTTTAAAAAGTATGAAAACTAATGGCAACAAACTGGTTAAAAGCTAGAGGAGATTCCATTCTATAACTGGTATAAACAAATCCAACAAAGGAATTGGAAACCAGAAGCGATCTGACGGACTTTCAACAAAATAACAGTAACAGCAATTAGCAGCATAAAGAAGTGGAATACAAAATTTACCATTAGACTGGCAGCAAAAGAAAGAAGATTCAAGAACGACTGGTGGCTGTTAGCTTTAGATAAGTACATTTAAGATTTAAAATCAATTGAGCGGCCTTATGGATGCTTAACTATTGCTTTAACTAAACTCTTGTTTTGCTTAGGAATTTTTTTTTTATACTCAGTTGAGCAGAGCTCACAGAGTATATTAACTTTGATTGCATAACGGTTGGTTGTACAGGTATAAAGGAATCGAGATAGATATAGACTTCCATATATCAAAATCATCAGTATCGAAAAAAAATTCGATTTAGCCATGTCCGTCCGTCCGTCCGTCTGCCCGTTAACACGATAACTTGAGTAAATTTTGAGGTATCTTGATGAAATTTCGTACGTATGTTCCTGGGCACTCATCTCAGATCGCTATTTAAAATGAACGATATCGGACAATAACCACGCCCATTTTTTCGATATCGAAAATTTCGAAAAATCGAAAAAGTGCGAAAATTCATTACCAAATACGCATTAAGCGATGAAACTTGGTAGGTGAGTTGAGCTTATAACGCAGAATAGAAAGCTAGTAAAATTTTGGACAATGGGCGTGGCACCGCCCACTTTTAAATGAACGTAATTTAGAAGTTTTGCAAGCTGTAATTTGGCAGTCGTTGAAGATATCATGATGAAATTTGGCAGGAACGTTACTCTTATTACTTTATGTCTGCTCAATAAAAATTAGCAAAATCGGAGAACGACCACGCCCACTTTTTAAAAATTTTTTTTTTTAATTCAAATTTTAAAAGAAAAGTTAATATCTTTACAGCATATAAGTAAATTATGCCAACATTCAACTCCAGTAATGATATGGTGCAACAAAATACAAAAATAAAAGAAAATTTCAAAAAGGGCGTGGCTTCGCCCTTTTTCATTTAATTTGTCTAAGATGCTTGTAATGCCATAAGTCGAACAAAAATTAAAAAATCCTTGTGAAATTTGCTAGAGGCTTAGCTTCTAGGACGGTAACTGTTTTCTGAGAAAAAGGGCGAAATCGGTTGAAGCCACGACCAGTTTATATACACAGTCGACCGTCTGTCTCCTTCCGCTCGGCCGTTAACACGATAACTTGAGCAAAAATCGATATATCTTTACTAAACTCAATTCACGTACTTATCTGAACTCACTTTGTATTGGTATAAAAAATTGCCGAAATCCGACTATGACCACGTCCACTTTTTCGATATCGAAAAATACGAAAAATAAAAAAATGCCATAATTATATACCAAATACGAAAAAATGGATGAAACATGGTAATTGTATTGGTCTATTGACGCAAAATATAACTTTAGGAAAAAAATTGGAAAAATGGGTGTTACACCTACCATATTAAGTAGAAGAAAATGAAAAAGTTTTGCAGGGCGAAATCAAAAGCCCTTGGAATCTTAGAAGGAATACTGTACGTGGTATTACATATATAAATAAACTAGCGGTACCCGAAAGATGATGTTCTGGATCACCCTGGTCCACATTTTGGTAGATATCTCGAAAACGCCTTCACATATATAACTAAGGGCCACTCCCTTTTAAAACCCTCATTAGTACCTTTAATTTGATACCCATATCGTACAAACACATTCTAGAGTCAACCCTGATCCACCTTTATGGCTATATCCCTAAATGGCGTCCACCTATAGAACTATGGCCCACTCCCTCATAAAATACTCTTTAGTGCCTTTCATTTGATACACATGTCATACAAACACATTCCAGGGTTACCCTAGGTTCCTTTTACAACATGGTGATTTCCCTTACTTTGTCTCCACAGCTCTCAACTGAGTATATAATGTTCGGTTACACCCGAACTTAGCCTTCCTTACTTGTTTTTTTTATATTAACTTTGATTGGATAACGGTTGGTTGTACAGGTGTAAAGGAATCGAGATAGACATAGACTTCTTTCTATATATCAAAATCATCAGTATCGAAAAAAAATTTGATTGAGCCATGCCCGTCCGTCCGACCGTTAACACGATAAATTTAGTAAATATTGAGATATCCTCACCAAATTTGGTACACGAGCTTATCTGGAACCAGAATAGATTGGTATTGAAAATGAGTGAAATCGGATGATAACCACGACCACTTTTTATATATATAACATTTTGGAAAACACAAAAAACCTGATTATTTAGTAAATAACTCACCTAGAATGTTGAAATTGGATGTGTGGACTGATATTTAGACTCTTGATAAAAATTTGAAAAAAACGTTTAAAATGGGCATGGCACCGCCCACTTGTGATAAAATCAACTTTACAAATATTATTAATCATAAATCAAAAATCGTGAAACTTATCGTAACAAAATTCGGCAGAGAGGTTGCCATTACAATAAGGAATGGCTTAAAAAAAATAAACGATAAGGGTCGTGGACTATAAAATAAGCTATATCTTTGCAAAAACAGCTTTATATCAATGGTATTTCTGTTCCCAAGTGTATTTATAACAGTAAATAGGAAAAAGATATAAAACAAGTTTGAAAGGATCGTAGACTAGAATAATAAGCTATAACTTAGCAAAAAATAGTTTTGAATCAATGATATTTCACTTATAAAGTTTTATTGTAAGAGGAAATGGGCGGTGCCACGTGTTATGTAGAAAATTAATTTATCTGAAATGAAATGTACAATTGAAGCTCACGCTGAGTATATAATGTTCTGTTATACCCGGACGTAGACACCTTTACTTGTTTAAGTTAGGACTAGTATTTAGTTGAAAAAAAAAGTATAAATTAAGGTATTACTAAAGATCAAAAAAAAAAAAAAAAATTAAATAAAATATATATTTCTTTTGAATAGTTTGAGAAAGAAGAAAATACAAAATAAACAAAGAACAATTTTTATTTGGGTAAGTTGCAATGCCGAGGGACTTCAAAAAAAAAAAAAAACAAATAAAAACCCTCAAATGGTGGGATGAAAATACAACCTTAAAATTAGAAATAGTAGATTACGAAATGGAGTTAAAATGGCTAAAACCATTTTGGAAAAAGATAAGCATGAATAGGAAACCCACAATAGAGAATGTAAAAAATCCCACAAGCAGGAAAGAAGAAACCATGAGGATGATTAGAATGGTAGGGATTAAAATGAAAAAAAAAAAAAATATATATAAAATTTAAAAATTGTTTGTTTATGCATAAATAAAAATAATACAAAACAAAAGTTTATAAGAGTTATTCTTTTAAAAAATTGCATAAAAATAGCACAGAAATAATCTTAAAAAATATTTTTTAAAATTAGTTAAAAGAAAAATAAACTATACCCAACTATTAAAAAAAAAAATATATAAAATCTTCTTTTTCAAAATGTTAAAAATTTTAACTTAATCAAAAATCTTTCTAAATAAACATTTTAGAATAAAACTTTTAAATAACAATTTTTATAATGTTAATTAAGTAAAATAAGTTTACAAAATTTTGCTCAATAAAGACAAAAACTATGAAATTTTATTAAAAGTAATCTCAAATTAGAATTTTTCTTCAAAGTAACAGGAACATTTCTTTTCTCTTAAAAATGTCTTCGTGGACCAACATCGCTCACGGCATTATGATAGCAATAGCTGCTTATGAGGTAGGAAAAGGAAACTCTGAAACATCAGATAATAGTACTTACTTACTTACTTACTTACTGAGTTTTCACTGAGCGCTTTTCATAGCAGAAACACACTCGGAGTGCTTGCCAAACACTGCAGAGGGGCGACTTCGCTTAGAAAAATTTTCTTCTAATTGAAAAACCTTATTTATAAAATTATGATGTTACTTTGCCCGGGGTGTGAACCCAGGGCATTCGGTGTAGTAGGCGGAGCACGCTACCATCACACCACGGTGGCCGCCTCAAAATCTATGCCAAGCATAAATATAGGTAGTTAAAACCCGTCACAGATCGTATCAAAGAAACATCATTTTTAAAACCAAACCCAAAACTGAGGAAGAGCAAAGAATAGTTAAAATAACCCTCCAAATAGCAACCTTCAAAATGTCTGAGTTGACGGTAAAGGCAGCTTCATTATCCCCGCCTAAATTCAATGACAAATCAGGAATTTGCATGATTTTACAATTCACAATAGTAGTTTCTAGGGAAGTATGCAAAATACTAAAATACTAAAAAACCAGGCAATAGGAACAAACAAAAAAATGATGAAAAAGTCACAAAGAGAACCTATAAACATATATAAAGCGCTATATAAATTTGCAACAAAAATACATGTCGCGCTCCTTTTCAGAGAAAAATGGTAGCGTAAGAAATACGGGCAACCTGATTGTTGATGATAAAATTGACTTAGGCCAATTCCTTATCAGGCTGTACACATGCTGTACAAATGTCGCCAATCTAGGACTTGTAAAGAATAAAAAACACAGTTGTCTTGAGAGACAAATAGGTGATAAATAATAGAATATTTACTGCAGTAGGCAAACTTAAAATAAAAATAGGTACCCAAGTTCTCTAAGATCAAATAATTGCACTAACACAAGAGGTTGTGCATGTGACAAATTCCGGTAAAAATTAAATAATTCTTCATAAATATCATGACGATTCTGTACTGGTGTCCGCCGCAGAAATCGCATGAGACACATAAGGTCACAAAAAAAATATACCTGGAAAATACAATAAATATAAAATGAATTTTTAAAGATACGATGATTTTTGCTCCCACTGTACCATTCTTTTGCCCATTAATTTGACTACTACTAATACATAACTACCTTGCTATTCCATCAACTCTTAAATTTTCCGTATTTCTTACTTTATATATTCTTAGTTTAGTCGAACTCAATAAACAATGAGGAGCATTGTTTAATAAAAGTAATTAATACAAGAATCATTCATCTTTAGTGTTTGACAGAAATACCATATTAAAGAAATAAATATAAATCAAGCCGGTCTCCTCTAGGAATAGGTCATAAATTTAGGAAAAATAGGAATAATAATGAGAACCAAAGGAAATATAAATCATTTTTATTCTTTGTTAGAAATTCCATTTTAAGCAAATAAATATAGGAGATTTAGTGTTAGAGAAGAGGCCTCTCGTAAATTAAATAATGGGAAAAATATTTTTTTTTTACTACATAAACATTTTTTTTAGGAAAATAGTTTTAACTAATTTACTATATAGAATACTAGAATAGGAAATAGCAATAGGACCAATAAATAAATAAAATAAATTTAAACTAATATAAAACCTTTAATAATGATCAAACACTTTAATCAAAAATCTACTAATTATACATCCTATCCATTATGCATCCCACCTTACTCAAAATAAACACTAAGGACAAAAGAAAACAAAAAACAGCATGCCATAAAAAAAAAACATATAAAAAACCAAAGTCAGCATAATAAACACACATGTGAAACAAATATAAATAGCTATAAACAAATCTATTACTGTCAATATCAAGTTACCACTATGCAAAAAATTACAATAGAATACAAAAGCAATTAAAACTTTTGTAAACACAAGCAAAAACTAAGTGGGTCATTAAGTCTCTTGAATAGTCATATACAACTGTCTTCAATTATATATGACTCTTCTTTAGGCGGATGGTGTAGCATTATGCACTTCTCTGCAAATGCATTTTTTATGCGTATATAAATATCGACCGCACACATTCAAATTGCATTCAAATTACAACATCGACCCACATAAATTATGTTCAACCCAACACAGCAGAATTTCAATATCACATACAAATGCCGACAGCAAGACCCATATCTGTTTATATTCGTCAACTCTATTTTACTGGCACATTAACCAACTCGCTAACAGCATGACTGAACGTCATTAACAGTTTGTCAATGTGCCTGCCAAAATATTTATATGCACATAAAAAACAATATTTAAAATTAGGTCAAAGTTATATGCTGACACAGAATGTATGTATTTGGAATGTAGATACCTTTAGTTTGTAATTATTAGTGTAATTACGCATGTGTAAAATAAGAAATTTTGTATATATAGAAATGCATTTCTTCAATAAACACAATCATATTTTAACGCTTCACTTTAGGGTTTCTTTTTATACCCTTCATGAACATGAAATGGTATATTAACTTTGGACCGTTGTTTGTAACGTTGAGAAATATAGATGATAGACTCACCATTAAGTATACCGAATTGATCAGGGCGACGAACTGAGTTGATATAGCCATGTCCGTGTGACCGTCCGTCCGTCTGTTCGTCCGTCTGTCTGTTTGAACGCAAACTAGTCCCTCAAATTTTGAGATATTTCAACGAAATTTGGTACAAGGATGTATTTTTGTAATATATTAGACATTTGTCGGATCCGGTAGGATAGGACCACTATGACATATATCCCCCATACAACCGATCATTCAGAGAAGACGATTTTGGTCATTCCTGCCGCAATTTAGAAAGTATACATGTGAAACTCGGTGATATATATTCTAATATATCATAGAAGATATCCTAAAAAAATCACTATGATCGGAGCTATATATAGTTATATCCCATACAACCGACGTTCAAATAGAAAGATTTTCGGCCATTTCTCCCTTAGTTTCCCATATAAAAACGTGAAAATTGGTGATATATATTCTAATATATCATAGAAGATTTCCTGTGAAAATCATTTCGATCGGAGCTATATATAATTTATAACCGATCCTTCAGGTAAGGGGGTTTTTTGCCTTTTTTTATTTTATATTTATCTTAAAAATCGTTTAGGTATGTACATCTGTTCACTATATATTTCTTATCTTATACATCCGATTATTTGGAGATTACAAACGGGATAAGATTATTGTTCAGCCTCATTCATGAAAGGTATGAAGACTTCAGCACAGCCGAAGGCAGTCCCGTCCTTACTTGTTATTAATTGTTGTTGTTGTTGTTGTAGCAATGCTCGCCCCACCTAATAGCCGCAACCGATCACAAATTGTCATCAGTATCCTCTAACGGGAGTCCAAGGAAACTTGCCGTTTCAACAGGGGTGGAACATAAGGAAAGGGGTGTTAGAGGCGTTGGTTCCACATTACAATTAAAGAGATGGTTGGTGTCATGTGGGACACATTGCAAGCGGGGCATACTTTTTGTATGTCGGGGTTGATTCTGGATAGGTAAGAGTTTAACCTGTTACAGTATCCAGAACGAAGTTAAGCAAGAGTGACACGCGTTTCCCTGGGGAGTATGCGTTCCTCTTCCGCGAGTTTTGGATACTTTTCTTTAAGTACTGGATTCACCGGGCAATTCCCGGCATAAAGGTCCGACACCTGTTTATGGAGTTCACCAAGGACCTGCTTGTGTTTTTTCGCTTCATACGGCTGGGCTCTCAGGTGCCGTATTTCCTCAAAATGCTTACGGAGATGACTCCTTAAGCCCCTAGGCGGTGCTGGTTAATCAATCAGATGTCTGTTGGGATGCCCAGGTTTCTGGGTATTCAACAGGAACTGTTTGGTCAGCATCTCATTTCTCTCCCTGATGGGGAGTATTCTCGCCTCATTATGCAGACGGTGTTCTGGGGACATAAGAAGACAGCCCGTGGCGATTAGTTGTTAATATTACACAGCGGTGTTGGTGCAGGGGTTTTATTCGAACAACTAAAATTGGCACTCTCAATCCGTTTTTCAAACGCAACTAGTATCCCTCAATAAGAGCTATTAGGAATAAGGAAGGCCTGTTGATTACTGAACTAGAGGGTTATGCATATTCTCAGAAAGCCAAACAGCGCCAATGGCATTGTTTCACCACTTACGTCCTCCAAGGCCATCGACACGGAAAGTAGGATATTTAATTTTATATAGATAGTAAACAAGATGAAACTCTGCGCCTTTCGTATGGAGTAAAATCTAGAAAATTTTTCGGAAAAAACATTGTCAAAAATCAAAGCGAATTCAAAGAGACTTATATTTCATACAACTAAGATTGATTGTTTTACAAAATTATATACCAAAAAATATTTTGAAAAGTGTAAATAAAAAACTCAAAATTTAAAGGCATAATGCTATTTACGTGCTCGCAATTGTATGTAACTACATTCATGAATTCATATTAATTTCAAATAATTTTTAGGTTTTATTTTATATTTTCTCAATTTCCATATGTTCATTTGTTTGTGTGACTATGTGTTCGTTGTGTGTAATTGTTTACAATTAGCTAAGTGTTTGAAATGTGATCCCTTGTGTCATGCTGAGCCGACATAAAGGTTGGTTTATTTGTTTTTGCACACAAGTTCGCATAACATACCCAGCAGTGAGTTCAACTAGTTTTAGGCTTTCTTAGAAATAGTATAAGTCCCATGCGAAATAGTCGGCCAGTTATGTCTTTTCCATATTGATATTTTTAGCATGCGGCGGTATAACGGAATGTCAGTTTTTGGATTTCGAACAAAAATATACCACTCTCAAACTATATCCAATTTGACCCAAAAGAATTTTTAGTTCAGCAAATGTGAATAAAAATCATTGAAATGCCACAGAGAATCGTGAAAAGTAATCAGTTTTTATGTTAAAGATTACAATCCCAGGGAAAAACTAAAGAAAGTCGAGGCATAACCATCGGGTGAGGTGATTTTGACCTAGAACTTTTTAACATCTACATTCCTCCTGTCACTTATTGTCCAAATGGCTTTCGCCTTGATACCTGTGCGCTACTTAGAGGCGAAAATCAACTTATTCTCGACGATTTCAACACAAACCATGACATTTGGCATTCCAGCCTATCAGTTGACATCAGTGGCAGGGAGCTAGCTGAGCAAATAGACAAAAAAGACCCTTACTCGAATCGCGGGAATCTCTCAAAGCTCGCTAGGCATTTCCATCGTCAGTGCAAGACTCATAAGCTGCGTTAAATG
Source organism: Eurosta solidaginis (assembly GCF_040869045.1). Taxonomy (NCBI): domain Eukaryota; kingdom Metazoa; phylum Arthropoda; class Insecta; order Diptera; family Tephritidae; genus Eurosta; species Eurosta solidaginis. The sequence continues at coordinate 226,986,453 of NC_090320.1, forward strand.
GTATCCGATGCTTACCTTAGAATATGGCCACCTGACCATACTCCTTTCAGCGATTAGCTAATTTCATCTCCTTTAAGAGGCGAACTTTTACTAATAAACATTCACAAATAAATCTTTTGCTACTCCCCCCATTCCGACTGATGTTCGGCAAGACAAGCGCGCGTTCTCTCCTTAGATTCGCCACGCTTACTTCATACAGGATGAAGCCGTAAAACTGGCAAGAAAATGTGACTTAGTGAGGCCCTCATTTGGGTGGTTCAAGATCTTATAGTAAAAACCCAAGTTGAATGTTAAGGCCAAGGGACCCTCCAATTCTTTTATATTTGAATAAAGAAGTGAGGAGGCAAAATTTCAAGGTCATAGGTCATTTGGAAGACAGTGCTCAATGGTGTTTAAAATCTGAAAACTGGATTTTTTCTAAAATTTCTGGAAAAAATGATTAGACATGTTAGGATACAAGAACCTTAATATATATGCATGTTTTAAAGTACTAACCTTCCTTAAAATAAGTACATTTTATTGTGAATATAAATAATCAATATGAAGTCTTTAAAATTTTCCTTTGGAAGTGGGCAGTTTCTATAGGATTTCTAAAACGACCTTCTTTGTTGGTACAGTCGGAACTTGTTTTCGGTTAGCCTCTAAAATCTGCAGCAACAGCTGTTTTTCCTCCTCATCATTTGTTATGAGTTTGTTAAAATCTTGAATTAGGTTAACGCCCCTTTAGCCGATGTCATTGACCACTTTGATTTTATTAATTGTATTTCTTGCCTCCTTAAACTCTGGCTTCTGTTCCCATTCACTTGAGTGTTTGTCCAAAAAGCTTTGCTTTATGTTTAGCTTAGTAAACAACAACATTGTTCTACTATTAGCAAAATCTGCCAATTCACATTCATCACTTAGTAAATTGCATTTCCTCTAATCATCCTCTCCGGTGCAGAGAGAGAGACATCTTATTCACAATGCTTACTTTGTTTTCATGGCTCACTTTTGTGGAAAAAAACTGATAATCCGACCAGCTCTTCGCATAGGTACCACAAATGTGACTGCATTTTTTTATGGTTTTAACTATCTCTTCATCAATTGCTCAGTATTTCCCAGCCTCTTTCCAAAACATTAGGTCATTGAAAGCTGAATTGGTGCTGATTGGAGCCTCTACCCAGTTTTTCACGTGCTCCAAAACGGATAAACCAAATTATTTTTATCCTTATTTGTGAGATAAACTCCTTGATTTTAGAAAAGGCGCAATTTATATGCATAAATAAGCTTAGCCATCTATCGAGCGTGATGTATTGGCCCAGATGCTCTCCAGTGTATTTTTTTCTATTGGTTGCCCCAACACCAACAGCGTCAGTTCATTAAGTTCGAGGTAGTCATCTCGAGGATGATCTTTCTTACTTAGATGGTGAAGGAAGGAATCGATGGCACTACTTCTTAACTCAGCTTTTCCAGGAGAAAAAATTAATGTTGTGTGG